>NW_024503236.1:0-10902 GCF_017590055.1 Onychostruthus taczanowskii
CTCCCAATTTTCTCCCAATTTTCTCCCCATAAATTTCATTTTTTCCCCCAAATTTCCCCCACCCCCCGCAATTCTCCACTCATTCTCCGCCTTTTTCATTTTTCCAGCATTTTTATTTCTCCCCCCCCTTTTTCCACCTCCATTTTTCCAAAAAAAACCCAAAATTCCACATTTTTTAGGCACGAAATCCACAGTGTGGAAGCGACGATCGGGGCAGTCTCTGCCTGCTGCCATTCCCAAATTTTTCCCAAATTTTTCCCAAATTTCCCCCAAATTTCCCCCAAAATTCCTCCCAAATTTTTGGGATTTTTTGGGATTTTTTGGAGATTTTTTGGGGATTTTTTGGGATTTTTTGGGGGGGAATTTTCAGGCGTCTGCGACCGTGGAATGACTCAGACTTGTCGAGAAATTTCCAGAAAAAAACCAAAAAAAATTCGGATTCCAAAAAAAAAACAAAAAAAAAATTTGGGTTTTTTTTTTTTTTTTTTACAGGATCCAAGGAAAGAAACGAGAAAGAGGAACGGGGATTTCCAGACCTGCAAAAAAGAGAATTTTGGGTGAAAAAAGTCAATTTTTGGGGTTTTTTTTTGTTCCCATTTTCCCCTATTTTATTCCCAATTTTTGACAATTTTTTTCCTGATTTTTCCCCAATTTTTTCCCATTTTTCCCCAATTTTCATTCCAATTTTTCCCCAATTTTCCCCCATTTTTTCCCCAAAATTTTCCCCCTTTCCCCCCAATTTTTCCTTAATTTTTCCCCCATTTTTCCCCCATTTTTTCCCAATTTTCCCCAATTTTTCCCCATTTTATTCCAAATTTTTCCCCATTTTATTCCAATTTTTTCCCCATTTTACTACAATTTTTCCCCAATTTCGCCTCAAATTTTCCTTAAATTTTTCCCCATTTTTGTCCCATTTTATCCCAAAATTTTCCCCATTTTATTCTGAATTTTCCCTATTTTTTCCCCAAATTTTCCCCATTTTATTCTCAATTTTTCCCCAATTTTATTCCAATTTTCCCAGATTTTTCCCCAATTTTTGTCCAATTTTTCCCAATTTTTCCCCAAATTTCCCCCAAGGTTTCCCCCAATTTTCTTCCATTTTTTTCCCCATTTTATTCCCAATTTTCCCCCCATTTTTCCTTAAATTTTCCCCCATTTTATTCCCCTTTAATCCCAAATTTTCCCCATTTTTCCCCAATTTTTTTTCCCCAATTTTTCCCCATTTTATTCCAAATTTTTCCCCATTTTATTCCAATTTTTTCCCCATTTTACTACAATTTTTCCCCAATTTCGCCTCAAATTTTCCTTAAATTTTTCCCCATTTTTGTCCCATTTTATCCCAAAATTTTCCCCATTTTATTCTGAATTTTCCCTATTTTTTCCCCAAATTTTCCCCATTTTATTCTCAATTTTTCCCCAATTTTATTCCAATTTTCCCAGATTTTTCCCCAATTTTTGTCCAATTTTTCCCAATTTTTCCCCAAATTTCCCCCAAGGTTTCCCCCAATTTTCTTCCATTTTTTTCCCCATTTTATTCCCAATTTTTCCCCCATTTTTCCTTAAATTTTCCCCCATTTTATTCCCCTTTTATCCCAAATTTTCCCCTATTTTTCCCCTATTTTTCCCCAATTTTTTCCCATTTTTTATTCCAATTTCACCCCAATATTTCCTAAATTTTCCCCAAATTTTTTCACAATTTTATTCCAATTTTCCCTCATTTTTCCCCAAATTTTCCCTCATTTTCCCCCAAATTTTTCCTTAATTTTTCCTTAATTTTCCCCCCAATTTTCTCCATTTTATTCCAAATTCTTCCGCATTTTATTAAAATTTTTCCCCAATTTCCCCCCAAATTTTCCTTAATTTTTTCCCCATTTTGTCCCAATTTTTCCCCATTTTATTCCCAATTTTCCCCCATTTTTCCTTAAATTTTCCCCCATTTTATTCCCCTTTTATCCCAAATTTTCCCCTATTTTTCCCCATTTTTCCCCAATTTTCCCCAAATTTTCCCCGTTTTATTTTCAATTTTCCCCCAAATGTTTCCCCCATTCTCCCCAAATTTTCCCCCAATTTTATTCCAAATTTTTACCAATTTTCCCCGTTTTTCCCCAAATTTTCCTTAAATTTTTCCCCATTTTTGTCCCATTTTATCCCAAAATTTTCCCCATTTTATTCTGAATTTTCCCTATTTTTTCCCCAAATTTTCCCCATTTTATTCTCAATTTTTCCCCAATTTTATTCCAATTTTCCCAGATTTTTCCCCAATTTTTGTCCAATTTTTCCCAATTTTTCCCCAAATTTCCCCCAAGGTTTCCCCCAATTTTCTTCCATTTTTTTCCCCATTTTATTCCCAATTTTCCCCCCATTTTTCCTTAAATTTTCCCCCATTTTATTCCCCTTTCATCCCAATTTTTCCCCATTTTATCCCAATTTTTCCCCATTTTATCCCAATTTTTCCCCATTTTATTCCAAATTTTCCCCCCATTTTTCCTTAAATTTTCCCCCCATTTTATTCCCCTTTTATCCCAAATTTTCCCCTATTTTTCCCCATTTTTCCCCAATTTTCCCCAAATTTTCCCCGTTTTATTTTCAATTTTCCCCCAAATGTTTCCCCCATTCTCCCCAAATTTTCCCCCAATTTTATTCCAAATTTTTACCAATTTTCCCCGTTTTTCCCCAAATTTTCCTTAAATTTTTCCCCATTTTTGTCCCAATTTTCCCCATTTTATTCCGAATTTTCCCAGATTTTTCCCCAATTTTTGTCCAATTTTTCCCAATTTTTCCCAAAATTTCTTCCATTTCCCCCCCTTTTATTCCCAATTTTTTCACCAAATTTTCCCCATTTGTTCTCAATTTTTCCCCATTTTTCCCCAATTTTTCCCCATTTTTTTCCCCATTTTATTCCAAATTTTCCCATTTTTTTCCCCAAATTTTTTGTTCCCATTTTCCCCCATTTTATTCCAAATTTTTGCCAATTTTTTTCAAATTTTTCCCCAATTTTATTCCCATTTTTTATTCAATTTTTTCCCAATTTTTCCCCATTTTATTCCAATTTTTCCCCAATTTTTCCCCATTTTATTCCAAATTTTTCCCCATTTTATTCCCAATTTTCCCCCCATTTTTCCTTAAATTTTCCCCCATTTTATTCCCCCCCCATTTCCCCCAATATTTCCCAATTTTTCCCCAATTTATTCCCATTTTCCCCCATTTTTTCTCCATGTTATTCTAAATTTTCCCCCAATTTTTCCCCATTTTATTCCCAATTTCCCCCCAATTTTCCCCAATTTTTCCCCAATTTTTCCCCAATTTTCCCCCAATTTTCCCCCAATTTTTCCCCATTTTATTCCCAATTTCCCCCCAATTTTCCCCAATTTTTCCCCAATTTTTCCCCAATTTTCCCCCAATTTTCCCCCAATTTTTCCCCATTTTATTCCCAATTTCCCCCCAATTTTCCCCAATTTTTCCCCAATTTTTCCCCAATTTTCCCCCAATTTTCCCCCAATTTTTCCCCATTTTATTCCCAATTTCCCCCCAATTTTCCCCAATTTTTCCCCAATTTTTCCCCAATTTTCCCCCAATTTTCCCCCAATTTTTCCCCATTTTATTCCCAATTTTATTCCATTTTTCCCCATTTTATTCCAATTTTTCCCCAAATTTTCCCCCAATTTATTCCCAATTTTTTCCCAATTTTCCCCAATTTCCCCCAATTTTTCCCCAATCTCCCCCCATCCCCCCCCCGTGTCCCACCTGCTCACATCTGCCCCATGTGGCCGGCGCCGTCCCCCATGGCCGGGTGGGCGGCGGCCAGGGACAGCGGCGGCGGCTCGGCCGTCACCTTCTCCTCCTCGCGCCGCTTCAGGCACGCCGCCTTGGGGTTCAGGTTCCGCTCTGCGGGGACACCGCAGCTGGAGAACCCGGGAGAACCCCGGGACAACCCCTGGAGAACCCCGGGAGAACCCCTGGAGAACCTCCAGGGAGGAGGACTCCATGGAGAACATCAAAAACTCCATGGGGAACTCCAAAAATTCCATGGACAACAGCAAAAACTCCATTGGGAACATCAGAAATTCCATGGAGAGCTCCAAAAACTCCATGGGGAACATCACAAATTTCATGGAGAACCTCTGGAGAACCTCTGGAGAACCTCCAGGGAGCAGGACTCCGGGGAGAGCTCCAAAAACTCCATGGGGAACTCCAAAAATTCCATGGAGAACTGCATGGAGAACTTCTGGAGAACCTCCACGGAGGAGGACTCCGGAGAGAGCTCCAAAAACTCCATGGAAAACTCCAAAAGTTCCATGGACAACAGCAAAAACTCCATGGGGAACATCAGAAATTTCATGGAGAACTCCAAAAGTTCCATGGAGAACTGCATGGAGAACTTCTGGAGAACCTCCACGGAGGAGGACTCCATGGAGAACTCCAAAAATTCCATGGAGAACATCAAAAATTCCATGGAGAACATCAAAAATTCCACGGAGAACATCAAAAATTCCATGGAGAACTTCATGGAGAACTTCTGGAGAACTTCCATGGAGGAGAAGTCCGTGGAGAGCTCCAAAAACTCCATGGAGAACAGCAAAACTTCCATGGAAAAGTTCATGGAGAACTTTTGGAGAACATCCATGGAGGAGAACTCCGTGCAGAACATCACAAATTCCATGGAGAACATCAAGAATTCCATGGAGAACACCAAAAACTCCATGGAGAACTTCTGGAGAACTTCCATGGAGGAGAACTGCATGGAGAACTCCAAAAATTCCATGGAGAACATCAAAAATTCCATGGAGAACTCCAAACATTCCATGGAGAACCTCTGGAGAACTTCCATGAAGAACTCCATGGAGAACTCAAAAAATTCCATGGAAAACTCCAAAAGTTCCACGGAGAACTCTAAAAATTCCATGGAGAACCTCTGGAGAACTTCCATGGAGGAGGACTCCATGGAGAACTCAAAAAATTCCATGGAGAACATCAAAAATTCCATGCAGGACATCAAGAATTCCATGGACAACATCAAAAACTCCATGGAGAACTCCAAAAGTTCCATGGAGAACTTCTGGAGAACTTCCAGGGAGGAGGACTCCGTGGAGAACTCCAAAAACTCCATGGAGAACAGCAAAAACTCCATGGGGAACATCAGAAATTTCATGGAGAACATCAAAAACTCCGTGGAGAACTCCAAAAATTCCATGGAGAACCTCTGGAGAACTTCCATGGAGGAGAACTCCATGGAGAACTCAAAAAATTCCATGGAGAACACCAAAAATTCCATGGAGAACTTCATGGAGAACTTCTGGAGAACTTCCAGGGAGGAGAACTCCATGGAGAACTCCAAAAATTCCAGGGAGAACTTCATGAAGAACACCCCAAATCCCGTGGACAACCTCCACCCCAAAGCCCACCCCGCGCCGCGACCATCACCAACCTCGGACCTGCTGCTCCATGGAAGTTCTCCATGGAATTGGTGGTGTTCTCCATGGAAGTTCTCCCAAGTTCTCCATGGAAGTTCTCCATGAAGTTCTCCACCAAGGTTCTATTGAGTTCTACACTGAGGTTCCTCAAAGTTCATGGAGAACTTCGGAGAACTTCCATGAAGAACTTCATGGAGAAGTTGAAAGAACTTCCATGGAGAACTTCCATGGAGAACTTCCATGGAGAACTTCCATGAAGAACTTCATGGAGAACTTGGAAGAACTTCCATGGAGAACTCCATGGAGAACTCCATGGAGAACTTCCATGGAGAACTTTAAAGAACACCCATGGAGAACTTCAAAGAACATCCATGGAGAACTTGGAAGAACTTCCATGAAGAACTTCCATGGAGAACACCATGAAGAACACCCCAAATCCCGTGGACAGCCTCCACCCCAACTCCCACCCCGCGCCGCGACCATCACCAACCTCGGACCTGCTGCTCCAGGCTGAGGATGACGGCCACGGCCTGGTGCAGGATCAGCAGCTTGGTCTGGGGTTTGTCACTCTTGAGGTGGAGCTGGACCATCCTGCCCAGCTCCTTGAAGGCCTCGTTGATGTCCCTCACGCGCAGGCGCTCTCGGGCGTTGTTGGCCATCCTTCGTTCCTTCTCCCGTTCCGCTTTCTGCTCCGGGGTCAGGTCCTCGTCGTCGTTATTGCTGGAGAAGGTCCAAAAGAAAAAAGGGACTTTCCAATGGCGGCTCCGGTTTGGGTTGTCCACCACGTTTGGTGGGATTTTGGAGATGTTTCTCCTCAAATTGTGGAGAAATTCCATGGAGAACTTGGTAGAACTTCCATGGAGAACATCCACGGAGAACTTGGTAGAACTTCCATGAAGAACTTCATGGAGAACATCCATGGAGACGTTCCATGGAGAACTTCATGGACAAGTTCCATGGAGAAGTTCTTTCAGGCTCTCCATGGATGTTCTTTGAAGTTCTCCATGGAAGTTCCCCATGGATGTTCTCCATGAATTCTCAATGGATGTTCTCCATGGATGTTCTCCATGAAGTTCTCCATAGATGTTCTCCATGAAGTTCTCCATGGAAGTTCTACCAAGTTCTCCATGGATGTTCTACACAGTTCTCCATGAAGTTCTCCATGGAAGTTCTCCATGAATTCTCCATGAATGTTCCCCATGAAGTTCTCCATGGAAGTTCTGCACGGAACTTCTCCCATGTTCTCCATGATCTTAGAAGAACTTCCTTACAGAACTTCCTGGAGAACTTCCATGGAGAAGTTCTTTCAGGCTCTCCATGGATGTTCCCCATGAAAGTCCTACCAAGTTCTCCATGGAAGTTCTCCTAAATTCTCCATGGATGTTCTCCTAAATTCTCCATGGAAGTTCTCCATGGATGTTCTCCATGGAGTTCCTCATGGAAGTTCTACCTGGTTCTCCATGGAAGTTCTCCAGGAAGTTCTCCATGGAAGTTCTCCACAAAACTTCTCCCATGTTCTCCATGATCTTAGAAGAACTTCCTTACAGAACTTCCTGGAGAACTTCCATGGAGAAGTTCTTCCAGGTTCTCCATGGATGTTCTTTAAAGTTCTCCATGGAAGTTCTCCTCAAAACTTCTCTCATGTTCTCCATGATCTTAGAGGAACTTCCTTGCAGAGCTTCCTGGAGAACTTCCATGGAGAACTTCCTGGAGAACTTCCATGGAGAACTTCCTGGAGAACTTCCATGGAGAACTTCCTGGAGAACTTCCATGGAGAACTTCCTGGAGAACTTCCATGGAGAACTTCCTGGAGAACTTCCATGGAGAACTTCCTGGAGAACTTCCATGGAGAACTTCCTGGAGAACTTCCATGGAGAACTTCCTGGAGAACTTCCATGGAGAACTTCCTGGAGAACTTCCATGGAGAACTTCCTGGAGAACTTCCATGGAGAACTTCCTGGAGAACTTCCATGGAGAACTTCCTGGAGAACTTCCATGGAGAACTTCCTGGAGAACTTCCATGGAGAACTTCCTGGAGAACTTCCATGGAGAACTTCCTGGAGAACTTCCATGGAGAACTTCCTGGAGAACTTCCATGGAGAACTTCCTGGAGAACTTCCATGGAGAAGTTCTTCCAGGTTCTCCATGGATGTTCTTTAAAGTTCTCCATGGAAGTTCTCCATTAAGTTTTCCATGGAAGTTCTTCATGAAAGTTCTACCAAGTTCTCCATGGAAGTTCTACCAAGTTCTCCATGAAGTTCCCCATGGATGTTCTCCATGAGGTTCTCCATGGAAGTTCTCCTAAATTCTCCATGGATATCCTCCAAGAAGTTCTCCACGGAAGTTCTACCAAGTTCTCCACAGAACTTCTCCCGTGTTCTCCACGAACTCAGAAGAACTTCCATGGAGAACTTCCAGGAGAACACCACAAATTCCATTTTTTTCTGATATTTCGTCCCAATTTCCCCAAATTTTCCCAAATTTTCCCGATTTTCCCCATTCCCCCAGCTCCCGTTACCTAGATCTTGACCTAGTTATGGATTTGATCTCCTTCTTCTCCTCTTCCAGCTTCTTCTCCTCGGCCGCCTTCGGCTCCTGCAGGTTCTCGTCGGCCTCGTCGTCGGATTTGATCTCCGAGCTGCCCGAGGACACGCTCTGCCCCTGCAGAGCCCCTGGGATCCCTAAAAATCCCAAAATTCCGGCTGGAGAAGGTCCCAAAATCCCAGAAGTTTTGGGATGGACCTTCTGGCTCCATAACTTGTTTTCTCCAAGCTCCATTCCACCAGGAACATCTCCAGAAGGTCTCAAATCCCAAAATTCTTGGGTTGAGGGAACTTCTCATCCCATCCCAGGTTCTCCAAGCTCCATCCCACCAGGAGAATTCCCAAAATTTTTGGGATGGACCTTCCGGCTCCGTAAGTCCTGTTCTCCAAGCTCCATTCCACCAGGAACATCTCCAAAACTTCCAAAAATCCCAAAATTCTTGGGTTTGAGGAACTTCTCATCCCAAAATCCCCAAAATTTTTGGGATGGACCTTCCGGCTCCATAACTTGTTTTCTCCACGGTCCATCCCACCAGGAACATCTCCAGAAGTTCCAGAAATCCCAAAATTCTTGGGTTGAGGGAACTTCTCATCCCATCCCCGGTTCTCCAAGCTCCATCCCACCAGGAGAATTCCCAAAATTTTTGCGATGGACCTTCCAGCTCCGTAACTCCTGTTCTCCAAGCTCCATCCCACCAGGAACATCTCCAGAACTTCCAAAATCCCAAAATTCTTGGGTTGAAGGAACTTCTCATCCCATCCCAGGTTCTCCAAGCTCCATCCCACCAGGAGAAGTCCCAAAAATCCCAAAATTTTTGGGATGGAGCTTCCGGCTCCATAACTCCTGTTCTCCGAGTTCCATCCCACCAGGAACATCTCCAGAAGGTCCAAAATCCCAAAATTCTTGGGGTTTGAGGAACTTCTCATCCCATCCCAGGTTCTCCAAGCTCCATCCCACCAGGAACATCTCCAGAAGGTCCAAAATCCCAAAATTCTTGGGGTTTGAGGAACTTCTCATCCCATCCCAGGTTCTCCAAGCTCCATCCCACCAGGAACATCTCCAGAAGGTCCAAAATCCCAAAATTCTTGGGGTTTGAGGAACTTCTCATCCCATCCCAGGTTCTCCAAGCTCCATCCCACCAGGAACATCTCCAGAAGGTCCAAAATCCCAAAATTCTTGGGTTGAAGGAACTTCTCATCCCAAAATCCCCAATTTTTTTTGAATTCTCACCCTAAATTTCCAAAATTTTTTGGGATTCTCACCCTAAAGTCCCAAATTTTTGGGGATTTTCATCCTAAATTCTAAAATTTTTTGGGATTCTCACCCTAAATTCCCAATCTTTTGGGGGTTTTCATCCTAAAAACCCAAAATTTTTGGGATTCTCACCCTAAATTCCAAATTTTTTGGGGAATTTCTCCTTAAAATCCCAAATTTTTTTTTGGATTCTCACCCTAAATTCCCAAAATTTTTTGGTATTCTCGTTCTAAAAACCCAAATTTTTTTGAATTCTCACCCCAAAATCCCAATTTTTTTGGGGATTCTCATCCTAAATTCCCAAGTTTTTTGGGATTCTCACCCTAAATTCCAGAACTTTTTGGGATTCTCACCCTAAAATTCAAAATTTTTTGGGATTTTCATTCTAAAATCCCCAAATTTTTTGAGTTTGAGGAACTTCTCATCCTAAAAACCCAAAATTTTTTGGGATTCTCACCCTAAATTCCTAAATATTTTGGGATTCTCTTCCTAAAAACGTAAAATTTCTTGAGATTCTCACCCTAAAAACCCAAAATTTTTTGGGATTCTCACCCTAAATTCCTAAATATTTTGGGATTCTCTTCCTAAAAACGTAAAATTTCTTGAGATTCTCACCCTAAAAACCCAAAATTTTTTGGGATTCTCACCCTAAATTCCCAAAATTTTTTGGTATTCTCGTTCATAAAAACCCAAATTTTTTTGAATTCTCACCCCAAAATCCCAATTTTTTTGGGGATTCTCATCCTAAATTCCCAAGGTTTTTTGGGATTCTCACCCTAAATTCCAGAACTTTTTGGGATTCTCACCTTGAATTCCCAAATTTTTTGGGATTCTCATTCTAAAATCCAAAATTTTTTGGAATTGAGGAACTTCTCATCCTAAATTCCCAAAATTTTTTGGGATTCTCACCCTAAATTCCCAATTTTTGGGGGGTTTCCATCCTAAAAACCCAAAAATTTTTGGGATTCTCACCCTAAATTCCAAATTTTTTGGGGAATTTCTCCTTAAAATCCCAATTTTTTTTGGATTCTCACCCTAAATTCCCAAAATTTTTTGGTATTCTCGTTCTAAAAACACAAATTTTTTTGAATTCTCACCCCAAAATCCCAAATTTTTTGGGGATTCTCATCCTAAATTCCCAAGTTTTTTGGGATTCTCACCCTAAATTCCAGAACTTTTTGGGATTCTCACCCTAAAATTCAAAATTTTTTGGGATTTTCATTCTAAAATCCCCAAATTTTTTGAGTTTGAGGAACTTCTCATCCTAAAAACCCAAAATTTTTTGGGATTCTCACCCTAAATTCCTAAATATTTTGGGATTCTCTTCCTAAAAACGTAAAATTTCTTGAGATTCTCACCCTAAAAACCCAAAATTTTTTGGGATTCTCACCCTAAATTCCCAAAATTTTTTGGGATTTCCCCCCCTAAATTCCCAATTTTTTTGGGATTCTCACCCTAAATTCCAGAACTTTTTGGGATTCTACACCTAAATTCCCAATTTTTTTGGATTCTCACCCTAAATTCCCAAAATTTTTTGGTATTCTCGTTCTAAAAACCCAAATTTTTTTGAATTCTCACCCCAAAATTCCCAAATTTTTTGGGATTCTCACCCTAAATTCCCAAATTTTTTTGGATTCTCATCCTAAATTCCCAAATTTTTTGGGATTCTCACCCCAAAATCCCCAAAATCCTT
>NW_024503236.1:10982-19447 GCF_017590055.1 Onychostruthus taczanowskii
AAATTTTTTGGGATTCTCACCCTAAATTCCTAAATATTTTGGGATTCTCTTCCTAAAAACGTAAAATTTCTTGAGATTCTCACCCTAAAAACCCAAAATTTTTTGGGATTCTCACCCTAAATTCCCAAATTTTTTGGGATTCTCATCCTAAATTCCCAAATTTTTTTGGATTCTCACCCCAAAATCCCCAAAATCCTTTGGGATTGAAGGAATTCCCCATCCTAAAATCCCCATGTCCTTTGGGATGAAGTAACTTCAAGGGGATTTTTGGGGAATTTTTGGGAAATTTTTGGGAAATTTTTGGGAATTTTGGGGATTTTTGGGAATTTTTGGGGATGGTCTCACCCCTGTAGGGATCCTGGCTGGGGTTGAGCTCCGGGGACGTCGCCGACGGCACCGGGAGCGTCGGCACCGGCACCTGGTTGGGCACCAAGGAGTGGCTGCCGCGGAGTCCAACGCCGTCCTCTCGATGGGCGCCCACCTGGAGATCCCGAAATTTAGGAAATCCCAAAATCCCAAAAAGTCAAAAAATCCCAAATCCCAAATTCCAGGAAGTGCCAAAAAGGCGAAATCGCGAATTTCAGGAAATCCGAAATCCCAAAATCCGAAAAACTCAAAATCGCAATTTCCAGGAAATCCAAAAATTTGGGAAATTCCAAATCCAGGAAATCCAAAAATCCCAAAATCTGGAATTTCAGGAAACTCCAAATTCCAGGAAAACCCAAAATCCCAAAAACTCAAAATCCCAAATTCCAGGAAATCCAAAATCCCAAAATTCAAGGAAATCCAAAATCTCAAAAACTCCAAATCCCAAATTCCAGGAAATCCAAAATCCCAAAATTCAGGAAAACCCAAAATCCCAAAAACTCAAAATCCCAAATTCCAGGAAATCCAAAAACCCAAAATTCAGGAAAACCCAAAATCCCAAAAACTCAAAATCCAAAATCTCAGAATTTCCCAAAAACTCAAAATCCCAATTCCCAGGAAATCCCAAAATTTGGGAAATTCCAAATCCAGGAAATCCAAAAATCCCAAATCGCAGAAACCCAAAAAATCCCAAAAAGCCAAAATCCCAAATTACAGGAAATCCCAAAACCCAAAAACTCCCCAAAAAATCCCTTCAAAATAAAAGAAAATCCCAAAAAAAACCCCAAAAATTCCCAAAAAAATCCCCAAAAAATTCCAAAAATCCTCCAAAAATCCTAAAAATCCCCAAAAAATCCCCCCAAAATTCTCAAATTTTTCACATTTTTTACCCATTTTCCTCCAATTTCCCCCCAATTTTTCCCCCATTTTGTCCGCCATTTTGTCCTCCATTTTGTCCGCCATTTTGTCCTCCATTTTGTCCGCCATTTTGTCCTCCATTTTGTCCGCCATTTTGTCCTCCATTTTGTCCGCCATTTTGTCCTCCATTCCAAAAATCCCAAATCCCAGAAACCCAAAAAATCCCAAAAAGCCAAAATCCCAAATTACAGGAAATCCCAAAACCCAAAAACTCCCCAAAAATCCCCTCAAAATAAAAGAAAATCCCAAAAAAACCCCCAAAAAATTCCAAAAATCCTCCAAAAATCCTAAAAATCCCCAAAAAATCCCCCCAAAATTCTCAAATTTTTCACATTTTTTACCCATTTTCCTCCAATTTCCCCCCAATTTTTCCCCCATTTTGTCCGCCATTTTGTCCTCCATTTTGTCCGCCATTTTGTCCTCCATTTTGTCCTCCATTTTGTCCGCCATTTTGTCCACCATTTTGTCCGCATTTTGTCCACCATTTTGTCCGCCATTTTGTCCCAATTTTTCTGCCATTTTTGCTCCATTTTGTCCCCAATTATTCCGCATTTTTCCCCCAATTTTCCCCCATTTTGTCCCCAATTTTTCCCCCATTTTTTCCCATTTTCTCCCCCATTTTGTCCCAAAACTTTCCCATTTTTTCCCTCATTTTTTCCCCAATTTTTTTCAATTTTTCTCATTTTTTTTCCAATTTTTCCCCATTTTCCCCCCATATTTTTCTTAATTTTTCTCCAAATATTCCCCATTTTTCCCCCAATTTTCGGCCATTTTGTCCCTAATTTATCCCCATTTTTTCCACATTTTCCTCCCAATTTTTTCCCATTTTCTCCCTCATTTTTTCCAATTTTCCCCAATTATTCCCCATTTTTCCCCCAATTTTCCCCCATTTTGTCCCCAATTTTTCCCCATTTTTCTCCCATTTTTTCCCATTTTCTCCCCATTTTTTCCCAAAACTTTCCCATTTTTTCCCTCATTTTTCCCCCATTTTTTTCTTAATTTTTCCCAGATTTTCCCCCAATTTTCCTCCCAATTTTTTCCCATTTTTTCCCTCATTTTTTCCAATTTTCCCCAATTTTCCCCCATTTTTTCCCCAATTTTACCCCAATTTTTCCCCATTTTCTCCCCACTTTGTCCCAAATTTTTCCAATTTTTTCCCTCATTTTCCCCCAAATTTTTTCAATTTTTCTCATTTTTTCTCCAATTTTTCCCCCATTTTTTCCCCAATTTTTTCCCATATTTCCCCAATTTTTTCCCATATTTTCCCCCACTTTTTTCTTAATTTCCCCCCAATTTTTCCCCATTTTTTCCGCATTTTTTCTCCCTTTTTTCTCCAATTTTTTCCCCATTTCCCACTATTTTTTTCTTATTTTTGCCCCAATTTTTCCCTCATTTTTTCCCCAATTTTTCCAAATTTTTTCCCCCATTTTTTCTCCCATTTTCCTCCAATTATTCCCAATTTTTCCCCAATTTCCCACCATTTTGTCCGCCATTTTGTCCCCAATTTTCTACCATTTTCCGCCATTTTGTCCGCCATTTTGTCCTCCATTTTGTCTGCCATCTTGTCTCCAATTTTCCGCCATTTTCCTTTCATTCGTCCGCCATTTTTCCGCCATTTTGTCCCAAATTTTTCCCAATTTTTCCCCTCACCATCAAGGAATGTCTCTGGCCCAGCAGCCCTCTCCCGTAGCCACCGGCCAGGGTGGCCATGGCCCCGTTGTGGGTGGCCCCAATGATGGCGGCCATGTCCCCACTGTTGGCCAACCCAACTGGAACATCCCAAAACCCCAAAACCCCCCAAAAAATCGCCAAAAATCCAAAAAAAATCCTCAATTTTTTTCTCCATTTTGTCCCAGATTTTTCCCCAATTTTTCCCTAATTTTCCCAAATTTATTCCCCCATTTTTTCTCCCATTTTTCTCCATTTATTCCCAATTTTCCCCCATTTTGTCCGCCATTTTGTCCCCAGTTTTCTGCCATTTTGTCCGCCATTTTGTCCTCCATTTTTCTCCATTTTATCCTCCATTTTGTCCCCAGTTTTCTGCCATTTTCCGCCATTTTGTCCACCATTTTGTCTGCCATTTTGTCCACCATTTTTCCGCCATTTTTCCTCCATTTTGTCCCAAATTTTTCCCCAATTTTTCCCCAATTTTTCCCCATTTCCTCCTCACCATCAAGGAATGTCTCTGGCCCAGCAGCCCGCTCCCGTAGCCACCGGCCAGGGTGGCCATGGCCCCGTTGTGGGTGGCCCCGATGATGGCGGCCATGTCCCCATGGCCGCCGGTGGCCATGGCGGTGGCCGGGCCGACAGCGTGGTTCCGAAGGACGTGGATGGCGTCATCCAGGCGCTCCAGGCGGTCCTCGATGCGGCTCTGCTGCGGGGAAAAATGGGGAAAAATTTTAATTATTTTAGCCAAAATTTAGGATTTTTAATGGAGATTTTTTGGGAATTTTACGGGAATATTTTGGGATTTTTTTCTGAATTTTTTGGGAATTCTTGAGGATTTTTAAAGGATTTTTTGAGGATTTTTGGACGGTTTTTCAGGATTTTTTACTGAAATGTTTAGAATTTTTTGGGGGATTTTTTAAGGATTTTTTGGAAATTCTATGGGATTGTAATGGGATACTGACTTTTTTAGGATTCTTTGGGGACTTTTGAAGATTTTTTGAGGATTTTTTTTAAATTTTATGGAAATTTGATGGGAATTTTTTGGGATTTTTACGGGAATTTTTGAGAATTTTTTTGAGAATTTCTGGAGATTTTTTAAGGATTTTTTTGGGATTTTTGAGGATTTTATGGGATTTTAATGGGAATTTTTGGGGATTTTTTACTGAATTTTTGAGAATTTTTTGAGGGTTTTTCAAGATATTTTACTGAATTTTTTAGAATTTTTGGGGATTTTTTAGCGATTTTAAAGGATTTTTTGAGGATTTTAATGGGGATTTTATGGGAATTTTTTGGGATTTTTTACTGAATTTTTTGGGGATTTTTGAGGACTTTTTAAAGGATTTTTGGGGGGATTTCTGGGGATTTTTTTCTTTATTTTTGGGGGGTTTTATGGGATTTTAAAGGGAATTTTTGGGATTTTTTTACTGAACTTTTCAGGATTTTTGGGGGATTTTTTGAGGATTTTTCAAGATTTTTTAAATGATTTTTTTAGGAATTTTTTACTGATATTTTGCTGATTTTTTGAGAATTTTTTTCAGGATTCTTAAAGGATTTTTTGGAAATTTTATGGGATTTTAATGGGAATTTTTTGGGATTTTTTTGGCATTTTTTATTAAACTTTTAGATTTTTTTTTTTCAATTTTTGGGGAATTTTCTGTGATTTTCTGGGATTTTAATGTGAATTTCGCCGGGTTTTTTGAGAAGTTTTTTAAGGTTTTATGGGATCTTAATCTGATTTTTATAGGAAATTTTTTTGGGATTTTTTACGGAATTTTTTGGGATTTTTTTGTGATTCATTACAAAATTTTTGAGAGCTTTATGGAAATTTTGGGGGATTTTTTTTTGATTTTTTCGGGGATTTTTTTGAGGATTTTTTGAGAAATTTTTTTATTTTTTGGGATTTTTAAAGAACTTTTAAAGGATTTTTTAGGATTTTTTGGGGGACGGCTTTAAGATTTTTTTCGGATTTTTTCGAATTTTTTTTTTTGGGATTTTTAGAAATTTTTTTAAAATTTGTTTTTAAATTTTAATGAGATTTTTTGGGGAATTTTTAAATTATTTTAAAAGTATTTTGAAGGAATTTTATGGGATTTATTTGGATTTTTTTGTTTGTTTTTTTAAAATTTTTTGGGGATTTTTTGGGGGATTTTTCTGGATTTTTTTAATTTTTTGGGGGACCTATTTTTAAAATTTTAATGGGAATTTCCCTTTTTTTTCTGGATTTTAAAAACTTTCTTTAGGATTTTTTCCAGATTTTTGAAATTTTTATTTCAAGATTTTTATTGAATTTTTTTTTTAATTTTGGGGAATTTTTCCTGAATTTTTCCTGAAATTTTCCAGGAATTTTCTCGATTTTTTTAATATTTCTGGCAATTTTCCCTGAATTTTCTGAGGATTTTTCTGGGAATTTTTCCTCAATTTTTTCTGGAATCTTCTGCAATTTTCCCAGGATTTTTCTGGGATTATTTTTAATTTTTTCAGGATTTTTTTCGGATTTTTTCCTTTTTTTTTTTGGATTTAAATTTTTTTTTTAATTATTTTTTCCAGATTTTTTTGGGATTTTTTCCCTGGAATTTTTTGGGAATTTTCCTGAGTTTTTCCAGGATTTTTTTCGGATTTTTTTAAATTTATTCCAGAATTTTTCTAGAACTTTCTGATAATTTTTTTCCTCAATTTTTCCGGAATTTTCCTGAATTTTTCCTGGATTTTTTTCTTAAATTTTCCCGGGATTTTTTTTTAATTTTCCAGGAATATTTCCAGAACTTTCCCAGGAATTTTCTCCTCTCTCGCCCCCAAAACTTGGAGAAAACCCCAAAAAAAAGGAGAAAAAAACCCAAAAATTGAACCAAAATTGAGAATTTTTGACCCCAAAAACCCCTCAAAGCCCCTCCCAAAATCCGCCTAATTAACATCTAATTAACTCCTAATTAATGCTTAATTATGCCTGAAAAACTAAGCATTTATGAATAATTAATTAGGTGCTAATTAAGAAATTTTGGCCTTGATGATCCCCAAAAATTTTCTGTGTTTTTGACCAAAACCCAAATAATTAACTTCCAATTAACTACTAATTAATACCTGATTAATTAGTAATTAAAAATAATTAATTATTAATTAATTAAGGAATCACCACCCAAGAATGTCAACAAATTTCTGCTTTTCTGACCAAGAAACTGAATAATTACTGCCTAATTAGTGCCCAATTAACGCACAATTAACGGCTGAGTAAGTAGCCATTTGTGAGTAATTAATGAGGTATTAATTAATTAAGACACCATTAATTAGGAAGTTTAAACCCCATGTAACCCCTTAAATTCCCGTGTTTTTACCCAAAATTCAGCCTAATTAATGCTTAATTAATGCCTAATTATTGACTAATTAATGGGTCATTAATGAGGCATGAATGAGCCATTAATTAGTTAACAAAGCGGCCGCTAATTAAGGAATTTTGACCTCATTTAACCCCTTAAATTCCCGCTTTTTTGACCCAAAAAACTGCCTAATTAATGCCTAATTATTAACTAATTAATGAAACATTTATGAGGCATGAGTGAGCCATTAATTAATTTATTAGGAGACCACCAATTAAGGAATTTCAACCCCATTTAACCCCTTAAATCCCAGCTTTTTCACCCCAAACCCGACTAATGAACGACGTCATCGACGCCAGATTAACGAGGCGATCTGGGAGTCGCCCACGAGGCGCTAATTAATTAATTAATTAATTAACACCTACCAGGGAGTGCAAGGGCCCCTCGTAATTGGGAGACGAAGACGCCTGACCTCCGTTGCGAGCCCAGGCAGCCGTCCCTGCTAACGAGGAAAAGCCTAATTAGCGTCGTTAGCCCTGGGGGGCTTTTCCCGCCAAAATTCCCAATTTTCTGGGCAAAATTTGGGGCTTTCCCACCAAATTTTGGGGTTCCCTCCAAAATTTGGGTTCTTTTGCAGCCAAAATCTGTTGTTTTCCCGCCAAAATTTTAGGGGGGGGGTGTTGCTAATAATTGGGATTTTCCCGCCAAAATTTGGGAAAATTGGGGTTTCCTGCCAAAAATTTGGGGGTTCCCACCAAAAGTTGGGATTTTCTGGTCAGAATTTGGGGGTTTCCCGCCAAAATTTGGTGGAAAGAGGGCAGGAAACCTAGGTTTTCCCGCCAAAAATTGGGATTTTTCTGGTTAGAATTTGGGGGTTCCCCGCCAAAATTTGGGTTGAAAAGGTGGAAAATTTGGGGTTTCCCGCCAAAAATTGTGATTTTTCTGGGCAAAATTTGGGGGTTTCCCGCCAAAATTTGGGGGGGGAAGATTGGAAAATGGGGGTTCCCCGCCAAAAATTTGGGGTTTCCCGCCAAATTTTGGTGGAACAAAGGGTGGGAAAATTGGGGTTTCCCTGCCAAAATTTGGGGGTTTCCCGCCAAAATTTTGTGGAAAGAAGGGTGGGAAACTTAGGTTTTCCCGCCAAAAATTGGGGGTTTCTCGCCAAAATTTGGATTGAAAAGAGCGGGAAAATTGGGGTTTCCTGCCAAATTGTGGGGATTTCCCACCAAAATTCAGGGGTTTTCCCGCCAAAATCTGAGATTTTCCCACCAAAATTTGGGGGAAAAGAGCGGGAAGATTGGGATTTCCCGCCAAAAACTGCGATTTTTCTGGGCAAAATTTGGGGGGTTCCCGAAAAAATTTGGTGGGAAAAGGCGGGAAAATTATGTTTTCCCGCCAAAATTTGGGGTTTTCCCGCCAAAATTTGGGGTTTTCCCGCCAAAATTGGGGTTTAAAAGGTGGGGAAATTGGGGTTTCCCGCCAAGAAGTTTGGGATTTTGCCACCAAAATTTGAGGGATTCCCGCCAAAATCTGGGGTTTTCCCGCCAAAATTCGGGGGTTTTCCCGCCAAAAATTTGGGGGTTCTGGGAAAAATTTTGGGATTTTTGGGATAAATTTGGAAATTTTGGGGGTAAAATTTCAGGAATTTTGCGGTAAATTTCGGGGATTTTTGGAATAAAATTTGGCGATTTTTGAGGTAAAATTTGGGGAATTTTGGGGTAAAATTTGGGAATTTTGGGGTAAAAATTTGGCAATTTTTGGGTAAAAATTGGGATTTTTTTCTGTAAAATTTGGGGATTTTGGGGGTAAATTTTGAGGATTTTTGGGGTAAATTTTGAGGATTTTTGGGATTAAAATTTGGAGAGTTTTTGGGGTGAAATTTGGCAATTTTTGGGATAAATTTTGGCGATTTTTGGGGTAAAATTCAAGGATTTTTGGGGTACATTTTGGAGAATTATTGGGCTAAGATTTGGGGAATTTTTGGAGTAAATTTGGAGGATTTTTGGGGCGATTTTTGGGGTAAAATTTGGGAATTTTTGGGATAAAATTCAGCAATTTTTGGGGTAAATTTTGGCGATTTTTGCATAAAATTTGGGTATTTTTGGGGCAAAATTCTAGAATTTTTGAGGAAACAATTGGGGATTTTTGGGGTAAATTTTGGCGATTCTTGGAGAAAAAATTTGGGAATTTTGAGGTAAAATT
>NW_024503237.1:0-543 GCF_017590055.1 Onychostruthus taczanowskii
TCAGCAAAAACAAGCCCAAAATCACTGATCCGGGCTCTGATACCGAATAAAAAACATTCCCAAATGAAATAATAGTAATAAAGTAATAAACAAAAAAAAATCACAAGAAAATCAATAAAAAAATCAATAAAAAATCATTAAAAATCACCAAAAAATCACCAAATATTCACAAAAAAATCACAAAAAAATCAACAAAAAATCAACAAAAATTCATTAAAAAATCACAAAAAAATCACTAAAAAATCACAAAAAGCCACCCCAGAATCACTGACCCGGGCTCTGATCCCGAATAAAAAACATCCCCAAATAAAATAATAATAATGAAATAATAAACAAAAAAAAATCACAAGAAAATCAATTTAAAAAATCAACAAAAATTCACAAAAATCACAAAAAAATCACAAAAAAATCACCACAAATTAGCCAAAATTCATTAAAAAATCACCAAAAAAATCACCAAAAACCACCCCAAAATCCCAATCCCAGCCCCAGCCTCTGATCCCAAAATACAAATCGTTCCCAAATGAAATAATAAACATGACA
>NW_024503238.1:0-5132 GCF_017590055.1 Onychostruthus taczanowskii
TGAAGGTGACACACTTTTCTTGACTCATGCAAAGCCACCTTTGAAGTCCCAACCTGCCCTGAAACGTTCCTAATCTTTTACTGCTTTCCGTGACCTTGTGGCAATCTTCTGATGATGCGAAATGGGAGGAGAGTCAAAAGGGCAGAGGTGGGGCAGAGCTACAAAAGCTGGCAATTCATCCTTCGGTTGCTTTCCAAAGCATTGTCAGGCTACAACCTGCAGGAGAAATCTCTTCCACGGCCCCTACTCAGACCACAGTAACATGGCTGTGAGGCTTTGCTGTGCCTGGATTTCCATCCTCCTCCTCCTGCCTGGCCTCTCAGATGGAGGGAAGCTCCTGGTGGTGCCCATGGTGGGAAGCCACTGGCTGAGCATGCAGGAAGCGGTGGCGAAGCTGAGCGAGAGGGGACACGAGGTGGTGGTGCTGGTTCCCGAGGTGAGCTGGCAGATGGAGACCACGCAGTCCTACAAGGTGGTCACGCACCCAGTGAGCCAGACCCTGGAAGAGCTGGATAACGCTTTCAAGGAATACGTAACTGTGCACCTGACGCAGAAGCCTTTCCCCTTCAATGCCCTGGCAATGTACCACGCCTCAGTGCATCTCTTCAACACCTTCTTTGGGCAGTGCAAGGACCTGTTCCGCAGCCAGGAGACCCTGAAGTTCCTCAACGAGAGCAGATTTGATGCCGTCCTGACTGATCCTCTCTTCATGTGTGGGCCCATCCTCGCCCACCATCTCTCTCTTCCCTTTGTGTTCTTCATGAGGGGATTTGGTTGCAACCTCCATTTTGCAGCCCCACAGTGCCCAAGCCCTCTGTCCTACATCCCAAGAGTCTTCAGCTTCAACTCAGACCACATGACTTTTTCCCAGAGGGTGGAAAACACCCTGATTTCCCTCCTGGAGCTTGATTACTGCAATAGGTACTATGCAGAAGCGCTTAAGCTTTCCTCAGAAGTTCTTCAGAGGGATGTGTCCCTGATGGACCTCGTGAACTCCGCTGCCATTTGGATCCTGAGGTTTGACTTTGTGTTCGAGTACGTCAGGCCAGTGATGCCCAACATGGTCTTTGTGGGGGGGATCAACTGTGCTAAGAAGAAACCACTGCCTAAGGTAATGTTCCTTCGCCTTGATACCCTTTGCTCTTGCAGTGGGGAAGGCTTTCCTCCAAGCAGGCACCTGGCTCTCTCATATCTGGAATCCTCAGTTCCTCAGCTCCTTGTTTGCACATAAAAGAGGAGCTGGAAACAAGCACCACACCCTTCAGAGCTGAGAGGGCCCCAGGTCCCCTTTGCTACTCTTCAGGAAAAACAAACAAACTTATCTGTTGCTTATCTGAAAAATGAGCCTGCCTGTTAATTTTCTCAGTAATAATTCCTCACCTCAAATCTGACCTCAGATGATCCTGTGCTGATCTATGAACCTCATCCTTTCTTTCTTTGTCCTGCCTTTATCTCTATTTTCTCCTGCCCTTCCTCTTGCTGCCTCACTTTTCCCACAGTTTTTGCTCTGATGGTCTGGTACAAAAAGTAGGGAGCCTGTGGAGTCCATAAGAAAGTGTGGCCATCCTGTCAGGAGACTTTTTCTGTTATAGTCAGGGAAAGTGAACTTGCACTGGCTGTTTTCAGACAACAGGTGTTGCCATTGAAAATCCTATCGAGTCCAGACTAGAAAACACACCGAGCAGCAACTTCCATGTTAAATTGGTCAGCTCTTGTCACAGTAGTTGCAATGAACTCTTTGCTTCCAGATTTCCTGCCTTTAATGACAATTATTTGTGAATCCGTTCAGTGTCCTGCTTTCAGTCTGTGCCGTCTCCCACCTCTCCTGCGCTGGGCCTCTCCAGAAATTGGTTTTCCAGGTCTAAGGGTGGTTCCTCCATGTCCAATGCAACAGAGTGGAGCTCCTCAGGGCAGTCCCAGCACCCTTTGGGTGTCATGAGACAAATGCCTTTGCCTCAGGCTGTAAGGCATTGTTTCTCCCGACTGAGGATGCTGGGAGTCCCAGCACCATTTATAAAAAGAACAGGAAAACGTTGTGCTGGTGCTAGCTTTTCATATCACAAGGACTCCTTCCTCAGCACCATCCAAAAGGCTTTGCTCTGGCATTGCTTTTGCTTGCACAAAGACAAAACATTCCAGCAGTGGCATTAGTGGGAGGTGTCACACCTTCTCCTGGATTTTGTCTCGCTCACAATACGTGACAAGGGTTTTCAAGACAGCAACCAAAGACCAAAACGCCTTCTTTGTGTCCCTGTGCTGGCCTCCTTTCCCTTTGTTTGCCCTGAGCCCATCCATTAGTTCACATTTCGGTGTAGTGCCAGGAGGAAAAAAGCCAATCGGGATTGTTCTCCTCAGATTTGGGATTGCCTGGTACATCCTAGTGGCCAGGGCATCTTTGTAAGAGGTGCAGGTTTGGCTGCTTCCAGGGGAATTTCACATCAGCCTCGTGTCCTCAGGAACAGAGTTGCATCCATTCTGCTGGGTGTATTTTTATTATTTTATCGCAGTGTATTTACCCGGTCAATGGTTTTAACCGGGATTATTGTTGCAACATGACATCCCTGCTCTTGCTGTCACAGACTTAGTGCTGACAGTGTCCTAGTGCTGACAGACTTTGAAGCTTAAACATTAACAGAAAGTACAAAAGTTTTTTCTAAGGACACGGCTTCCCTTCCCTTCCACAAACACAGGCAAAATCACGGGCTAATCACAACCATGTTGGGAAGTTAAATATTGATTTCTGTAGCCAATAAATTCCCTGCTTAGTCTGCATGGACCATCATATAAAGGACTGCGTGGATCCCTCTGGAGCAGAACCCTCTGGTTCACTCCCTCAGAAATGGCTCTTTTTTACCGAGGTACCTGGATACTTCTCCTCCTGACGCTGTCTTTGATGCTGGCTGAAGGTGGAAAGATCCTGGTGGTACCTCAGGATGGAAGTCACTGGCTCAGCATGCGCCCGGTAGTGGAGAAACTGCAGCAAAAGGGACACGAGGTGGTTGTGCTTGTACCCTCAACCAGCCTGTACATGAAGTCAGAGGAGCCTCGGAATTACACAGTCCAAGCCTATCGAGTACCTTACACAGGGGAATACTTGGGTGAAATGCTCAAGGCCTTCGTTAATGCCCATTTTATTGAGCAGTCTGTTGTGAATGTTGTTCTGACCTCGTACCAAAGCACGATAGAAATCTCCTCGGTCTTCTTCACCAACTGTAAGAGTCTTCTGCAGAACGAGGAGCTGATGCGGTACTTGAAGGAGAGCAAATTCCACGTGCTTCTCACAGATCCCATCCTGATGTGTGGGCCCCTGGTGGCTGAGTATCTTTCCCTTCCTTCCGTCTACTTCCTGCGGGGCTTTCCCTGTGGAATGGATTCTGCTGCTACCCAGTGTCCAAGCCCTCCTTCCTATGTCCCCCGGTTATTCTTGGATAATTCAGACAGCATGACGTTTTCCCAACGGCTGAAGAACATGCTGGTCGACCTGCTGGAGCTCTTCTACTGTAAGCCTATCTATGATAACTTTGAAGAGCTAGCATATGAGGTTTTCAAAAGGAAAGTGACAGTGACAGAACTCCTGAGCCGTGCATCCTTCTGGCTGATGAGATACGATTTTGTGTTTGAGTTCCCGAGACCCGTGATGCCAAACATGGCTTTTATCGGAGGGATTAACTGTGTTCAGAAGAAAAAACTGTCTCAGGTACAAAATTTTCTTCTGCTTTGATACTGAAAAGGCAAAGTACAAATGTATCATAGAATGGCAGAATGGTTTGGGTTGCAAGGGACCTTAAAGATTATCTCATTCCAACCCTCTGCCACCCTGGGCAAGGGATGTCGCTCACATCTTTCCATCAAACCCTGGCTGACAACAGCTTGGTGTTTAAAGATTGAAATCCTGCGTGATGCAGAAATGTTGTTTCCTAACACCCAGCATTCAGATTATATCACATCCTTCCAAACCTAAAGCCTTATCAGACTTAATTTGGACCATTTAAGTGACATGTAGCTTTTGCGCAACTGATAGTGGCCTTTGTTGAACTGAAGAACTTTGCTGTCCTCCTCTCCCAGCTGTCTCGTGCCCTGTCCATTTATCCTCTCTCCTTTCAGCCACAGTGAAGGTGATAGGACTGAAGGGTTTGCCTATTTTCTACCACAGCCATCCACAGGATTGGTTCCTTTCCATCTGCCTTTATTGTCAAGGTGTCAATACCTAAGCCCCAAAAGAAATCCTCTTCCAGTTCCATCTTCCCCTTCTCTTCTACATTATTGAATTAGGTTTTAAGCTCTTCTACATTATTGAATTAGGTTTTAAGCCGTCCATTAAGTATGGATATCTCCCGTAGATTTCCATTTGGGCTTTTGTGTAGCAACCTTCCTGTGTTCATTTGGCAGCCTTGTCTGAGGTTATGGCCTGTCTTCTGTGCATCTCCTTCCTCTGAAGTTTTTGAAAATTCCCATTAAGTTAACCTATCCTGTAACCTACCAAGATGGGATCAGCGTGAGTGATGGAGCTGCTGCTCCTTTAGGAGGGCAGGTTCTCAGCAAAATCCAAGATATCCCACCAGGTTTGGGAAGGAACCTGCAGAAACTGCATGGGGAAAAATCCAGCAAGATTTTAAAGCCCAGAATGCCCTGGAGAAGCAAATTGTTTCCCGTATTCACCTGCTTATAGGCTTTAATGAGCATTTATCGTCAGCATTAAACCCCCAGCAATTTATAACCAAGAAGGACTTGGACACAGGGTTGAGGTCATGAACTGACCCAACATTGGTCATGAACTGACCCCTCATGGGCCGTGAACGGTTCCTGACTGTGTGAACTAGAGAGGTGTTGTTGGTCTTTGTTCTCTAGGGTACAAGGGTGAAATACTCTTTTGCAAGTTCTTTTATACCTGATAAGATATGGGGTTTAGCTGAAATTGATATGGAGAGATGGGGAAAGATTTTCTACTGGCTGCCTATCTTCCAAAAAAATGCAAGTTTGCGTTAAGGAAATTCAATTTTTCTCAGGGGTGATAGCTGGTTTTGGCTATTGAAAAATCAAGCAAAACCCAAACCCCAGGTACTGTTACACAGATGTCTCATATTAATCTTTACTCTGAGTTATGTTTCACTCTACTACTGGCATCAGTTTCT
>NW_024503239.1:0-543 GCF_017590055.1 Onychostruthus taczanowskii
CAGTTAAAACCAGTAAAAATCTACTTTCGAACCAGTTAAAACCAGTATGAACCAGTCAGGACTGGTTAGAATTCATATAGGTAAAAAAAACCAGAAAAAATGGTAAAAAACCAGTTTAAAAGGGCAAAAAACCAGTTAGAAACCAGTTAGAAACCAGTTAAAACCAGTAAAAATTCACATTAGAACCAGTTCAAACCAGTTAGAAACTGGTACGGACCAGTACGGACCGGTTAGAACCGGTACAGATAAAAAACCCCAGAAAAAACGGTGAAAAAAACAGTTAAAACCAGCTAAAACCAGTTAAAACCAGTAAAAACCCACATTAGAACCAGTTAAAACCAGTTAGAAACCAGTACAGACCAGTTAGAAACCGGTGCGGACCAGTCAGGACCGGTTGGAACCGGTACAGATTAAAAAAAACAAAAAAACGGTGAAAAAACCAGTTAAAACCAGTAAAAATCTACTTTAGAACCAGTTAAAACCAGTTAGAAACCAGTTCAAACCAGTAAAAAAAAACAGTTAAAACCAGTTAAAACCAGTTAG
>NW_024503240.1:0-543 GCF_017590055.1 Onychostruthus taczanowskii
AAAATGGGATTTTTAGGGGGATTTTGGAGGAATTTTTTGGATTTTTGAGGATTTTTTTTTTGGATTTTTTAGGGATTTTGTTGATGCAGGTGCCAATTCCCAAAATTTCCAAAAAAAATCCTGGAAAATTTGGGGTCAAAATGGTGAAAAATGGCGAAAACCGCGCTCAAAACGGACAAAAAATTGGATTTTTAGGGGGATTTTGGGGGAAATTTCCATGAATTTTATGGGAATTTTGGGAAATTTTTTGGGAATTTTTTGGAAAAGTTACCGGAATTTTTTGGGAATTTAATGTCAATTTTGGGGAATTTTTTGGGAGTTTTTTTAGAATTTTAAAAAATTTTTGGGAATTAATGTCAATTTTGGGGAATTTTTTGGGAGTTTTTTTAGAATTTTAAAAAATATATTTTTAGGAAATTTTCAGGAATTTTTTGAAGTTTTTTTTTTCAATTTTTTGGGAATTTTTTTGGGAATTTTGGGGGAATTTTTTGGTGAACTTTCCCAAAAATTCACAGCAATTTTTGGGGAATATTTTTGGAAATT
>NW_024503241.1:0-543 GCF_017590055.1 Onychostruthus taczanowskii
TGGCACACCTGGGCACACCTGGCACACTCCTGGGCACACCTGGCACAGCTGGCACACCTGGCACACACCTGGGCACACCTGGGCAGCCGTTCTGGGTGGACTCCGAGGGGTTTAGGGGCGTGGTTTGGGCACAGAGGGGGAAACTGAGGCAGGAGGGGGCGTGGCCATCTACTAGAGGAGCGTGGCTAATTTGCATAATGGGTGGAGCTTCAAACCCAGTGGGTGGGGCTCCATGATTGGCAGGTGAGAGGTGGGTGTGGTTTGACAATGGGCGTGGCCTCTAATGAACAAAGCAGTGCTGTGGGCGGGGCTTGTGAGGGGTTGTGGGCGTGTCCTGGCCATTCCAGGTGTGCTGGGCGTGGCCGGTGGGCGTGGCAAGCGATTTCTGGGAAGATCCTGGGATTTGGGGTGTGTCCACGTGATGGTGGGCGTGTCTGTCTGTGGGCGTGGCCAAGAGGTGCAGGCGTGCCTGTGGGGGTTGTGGGCGTGGCCAGGTGAGGTGGGGCGTGTCTGTGAGTGATGTGGGCGTGACCAGGCGATGTG
>NW_024503242.1:0-543 GCF_017590055.1 Onychostruthus taczanowskii
GGGGGCTTGGTGGGCTCCAGGGTGTTTTGGGGAGGGGTCTCTGAGGAATTTGGGGTCACTGTGAGTCTGGGGTTTGGCATTTGGGTGCTCTGGGGGGGTCAGGGGAGAGCCAAAAGAACGGCAGGACCCCGCAGCTCGAACAAACAGCCTTTATTTGGGGGGGTTTTCCCCGTGGCAGCCCCCTCCTCAGGTGGAAGTGCCCCCCCAGCAGAGCCCCCTGCAGGGGCACCCGCAGCCCCCCGCGAGAGGGGGCGAGGGGAGGGGGCTGCCCCAGTGTAGCCCCCCGACCCCTCCCCAGTCGTGGCGGCGCCGCTTCGGGGGCTGGTGGCGGCAGCGGGGGGGGTGGCGACACGCCATGTCGCGACAGAGAGGGGCGGGGCGCTGCAGGGCGCGCTGGGAAATGTCGCGACAGAGCGGGTGGTCGCGACAGAGCCGGCGACAGCAGCATCGCGTCGGTGCCGTGTTCTGGAGGGCTCCGGGGGGCTCCGGGCTCCAGGGCCGGGGGTCCCTGGGTGGTCTGGGGGGGGCCGGGGGGTCCCAGGG
>NW_024503243.1:0-543 GCF_017590055.1 Onychostruthus taczanowskii
ATTGGGGACACTGGGGACACTGGGGGGCATGGGGACATTGAGGGATCACAGGGGACATTGGGGAGGGGTCGTGGGGAATCCCCCAAAATCCCACCCGGGGACACCTAAACCCCTCTTTGGGGGGGTGGAGACCCCCAAAATCCCACCTGGGACCCCCCAAGCCCCTCTTTGGGAGGGTGGGGCCCCCAAAATCCCACCTGGGACCCCCCAAGCCTCTCTTTGGGGAGGGTGGGGACCCCCAAAATCCCACCTGGGACCCCCAAAATCCCCCTTTGGGGGAGGTGGGGACCCCCAAAATCCCACCTGGGACCCCCTAAACCCCTCTTTGGGGGGGTGGGGACCCCCCAAGCCCCTTTTTGGGGGGTGGTCTCGGCCTGACGCCCCCTCCCCGCGCAGCCGCGTGGAGCAGCGCGGGCTGGTGCTGTCCCTGGAGCAGACCCAGCGCCGCGATTTGGGGAGGGGGCGTCGCCCCCCGCCCCCCGCCCCCGCCCCGCCGGACGCCGTGCTGGACCTGAGCCTCGGTGCGAACTGGGAGGGATTTTG
>NW_024503244.1:0-543 GCF_017590055.1 Onychostruthus taczanowskii
TTGGGGACAGCGGGGACAGTGGGGACATCGTGGGGATTTGGGACAATGGGGACAGCGGGGGGATTTGGGATATCGGGGGGATTTGGGACAATGGGAACAGCGGGGGGATTTGGGACATCGGGGACAATGGGGACAACGGGGACAGTGGGGACAGTGGGGGGATTTGGGACAATGGGGACATTGGGGGGATTTGGGACACTGGGGACAGCAGGGACAAGGGGACAGTGGGGGGATTTGGGACAGCAGGGATAATGGGGACAATGGGGACAGCAGGGAACAGTGGGGACATTGGGGATATTGGGTCATTGGGGACAGTGGGGACAGTGGGGATATTGGGGGGATTTGGACACTGGGGACAATGGGGACAGCAGGGAACAGTGGGGACATTGGGGATATTGGGTCATTGGGGACAGTAGGGACAGCGGGGGGGATTTGGGACAATGGGCACAGTGGGGACAATGGGGATATTGGGGACATTTGGGATAATGTGGACAACGAGGACATTGGGGACATTGTGGGATTTGGGACAATGGGGACACTGGG
>NW_024503245.1:0-543 GCF_017590055.1 Onychostruthus taczanowskii
AAAATCTGCCCCAAATCTGACCAAAATTCACCTGAATCTGCCCCAAATCTGACCAAAATCCACCTAAATCTGCCCGAAATCTGACCAAATCTGACCAAAATCTGCCCCAAATCAACCCCAAATCTCCCCCGAATCCACCTCAAATCCAGCCCAAATCCACCGAAATCTGCCCAAAATCCACCCCAAATCTGCCCAAAATCCACCCAAAATCTGAGCAAAATCCGCCCCAAATCTGCCCCAAATCCACCCAAAATCCACCTAAATCTACCCAAAATCTGCCCCAAATCTGACCAAAATCAACCCCAAATCTGCCCCAAATCCACCTCAAATCCAGCCCAAATCCACCTAAATCTGCCTAAAATCCACCCAAAATCTGCCCCAAATCTGCTCAAAATCCACCCAAAATCTGCCCCAAATCTGATCAAAATTCATTCCAAATCCGCCCAAAATCTGCCCCGAGTCTGCTGACCCCTGAGTGACCCCTGAGTGACCCCTGACCCGAGTGACCTTGAGTGACCCGAGTGACCCCTGACCCCTGAGTGA
>NW_024503246.1:0-543 GCF_017590055.1 Onychostruthus taczanowskii
AATTTTCATGAGGTTAAAATGACTGGAGATAAAGATTAATGCTTTGGGCTTGTTTCTCACAAATAATTATTTTTATTCCTCCTTTTTCCTTTTAATTTTTTACAGGTATCTGAAAGATGAAACCCTGGCTGCAGCTGATGTTCTTCCCATGTGTTTTCCTGATCTGGCACACAGAAGCAGAGTTCTTTACCTCCATAGGTGTGTAAAGAACCAGTGCATGATGTTGTGATGTGGTTATTGTGATTGCTAGCACTGTTTAAGTTATCATCTGAAGCATATGGTTTTCTTTGTGGGCCCTGGCCAACACTGTCTCTATTAGGAAAAGCTGCTCTTCTGCAGCATCAGTGCAGTTTGTTTGCAGTTGGTTGACTTGGAACACTGACCAACACGATTCAAATTTCTCTGGGGCCTCTGTCAGTTAAATAAGATGGGCTCTGTGTCCTAGTAGGATTTGTGCATCTGTTGTCATCTTGAACAGAGCACACCACCTTATGCTAGAAAGCTTAGTCCTGAATTTGACTTATGAAAATAGTTTAAGTGGTA
>NW_024503247.1:0-5643 GCF_017590055.1 Onychostruthus taczanowskii
GGGTGGGAATTTTGGGGGGATTTTCTGGAAATTTGGGGGAATTTTGGGGGGTCCCGGATGGGATTTGAAGGATCTGGAGGGGATTTGGGGAGAAAATTGGGGAAAATTGGGGAATTTTGGGGGGGATTGGAGAGATTTTGGGGGATTTTGGGGGGGATTGGGAATTTTGTGGAATTTGAGTGGGATTTTGAGGGAATGATTTTGGGGGATTTTGGGGGATTTTGGGGGGGATTGGGAATTTTGTGGAATTTGAGTGGGATTTTGAGGGAATTTTGGGAATTTGGGGGGGATTTTGAGAAATTTGGGATATTTTTGGGATAATTTGGGGTACTTTGGGGTTAATTTGGGATATTTTTGGGACAATTTGGGGTAATTTGGGGTTAATTTGGGGTATTTTGGGGTTAATTTTGTATATTTTGAGATAATTTCAGGGTTTTTTGGGTTAATTTGGGGTATTTTGGGATAATTTCGGATATTTTGGGATAATTTTGGGTATTTTGGGGTCATTTCAGGGAGGGATTTTGGTTATTTTGCGTTAATTTGGGGTAAATTTGGGATATTTTGGAGAATTTTGGGATAATTTGTGTTAATTTTGGTTATTTTGGTGGAGAGTTTTGGGTTCATTTGGGTATTTTGTGTTAATTTATGCTAATTTAGGCTATTTTATGTAAATTTAGATTATTTTGGGGGAAGCTTTTAGGTTAATTTGGGCTATTTTGGGTTATTTTATGTTAATTTCAGTTATTTTGGGTATTTTGGTGGAGACCTTTGGGTTAATTCGGGCTTATTGGGGTATTTATGTTAATTTATGCTAATTTAGGTCATTTTATGTTAATTTTTGTTATTTTGGGAGAGGGTTTTGGGTTAATTTGGGCTATTTTGGGTTAATTGGTGTTAATTTTGGGGGAGAGTTTTGAGTTCATTTGGGCTTGTTTGGCTATTTTATGTTAATTTTGGTTATTTTGGGAGAGGGCTTTGGGTTAATTTGGGCTATTTTGGGTTAATTTGTGTTAATTTTTGGGTATTTTGGAGGGGAGAGTTTTGGGTTCATTTGGGCTTATTTGGCTATTGTATGTTAATTTATGCTAATTTCGGCTATTTTATGTAAATTTTGGATATTTTGGGGGAGGCTTTTGGGTTAATTTGGGCTATTTTGGGTTAATTGGTGTTAATTTTGGGGGAGAGTTTTGAGTTCATTTGGGCTTGTTTGGCTATTTTATGTTAATTTATGCTAATTTCGGCTATTTTATGTAAATTTTGGATATTTTGGGGGAGGCTTTTGGGTTAATTTGGGCTTATTTGGCTATTGTATGTTAATTTATGCTAATTTCGGCTATTTTATGTAAATTTTGGATATTTTGGGGGAGGCTTTTGGGTTAATTTGGGCTATTTTGGGTTAATTTGTGTTAATTTTGGGTATTTGGAGGGGAGTTTTGGGTTCATTTGGGCTTATTTGGCTGCTTTATGTTAATTTATGCTAATTTATGATAATTTATGTTAATTTTGGATATTTTGGGGGAGGCTTTTGGGTTAATTTGGGCTTATTTGGCTATTTTATGTTAATTTATGTTAATTTTGGATATTTTGGGGGAGGCTTTTGGGTTAATTTGGGCTATTTTAGGTTAATTTATGTTAATGTTGGGGTATTTGGAGGGGAGTTTTGGGTTCATTTGGGCTTATTTGGCTACTTTATGTTAATTTATGCTAATTTATGCTAATTTATGTAAATTCCGGCTCTTTTGGGGTATTTTTGGGGGGTCTCCATCTCTCTCACCCCTTTTTCTTTTCCCCTCCCCCCCAGAACGACGCCTTGAGCCGCGAGAGCCTCGTGGTGTGACCCCCCCTCAATTAACCCCCTCCCCTAATTAACCCCACTAATGACCCAAATTCGGGGTTTTTCACCCCAAAAAAAAACCACGCGGGGAGGGGGAGGGGCAGCAGCGTTTATTGAGGGTGGGGGAGGGGAAGGAGCCGGGAACCCCCCCAAAATTAATAAAGATGTGATTAATTAATTCGTTCGTTAATTGCTGTGGGTTTGGTGCCAAAATTTCCCCAAATTTCTCCCAAAATTCCCCCCAAAATAACAGAAAAAAGGAAAAAAAATTCCAGAAAAAAACCTGGAATTAAATCCAGAGAAAAAAATTTTAAATGCCTCCTAAAAATCCCTAAAATTCAGGAAAAAACCCCCCCAAAATAAATTAAAAATAACCCACCAAAAATCCAGGAAATTCCCCAAAAAAATCCTGAAAAGATCCGGAAAAATTTCCCCAAAAAAATCTCCCAAAATCGAAATAAATAAGTTTTTTGAAATCCCCAAAAAATCCCATTAAATCCCCAAGAAATCCCGAAAAATCGAAATAAAATCCAGAAAAAAAATGCCCAAAAACTAAATTAGAAAAGTACAAAAAATGCAGGGAAAAGAAGTCAAAATAAAATGTGAAAAAATTCTGGAAAAATACCCAAAAAATTCGGGAAAAAAACCCCCAAATTCAGGATGCCCAAAAACTAAATTAGAAAAGTACAAAAAATGCAGGGAAAAGAAGTCAAAATAAAATGTGAAAAAATTCTGGAAAAATACCCAAAAAATTCGGGAAAAAAACCCCCAAATTCAGGAAAAAGTGCCCAAAAAAGTAAATTTAAAATCCCAAAATATCGCCCAAAATTCCCCAAAAACACAAGTTAAAAAAAAATCGTCAAAAATTGCAGAAAAAAAATCTCAAAAAATTCCCCCCAAAAATTCACGAAAAAAAATCCCAAGAAACTTCCAAAAATAATGAAAAAAAAAATCCCTAGTATTCCCTAAAAAAATCCCAAAAAAACCCCCAAAAATCCTAAAAAATCTCAAAAAATTCCCCCCAAAAATTCACGAAAAAAAATCCCAAGAAAATTCCAAAAATAATGAAAAAAAAAATCCCTAGTATTCCCTAAAAAAATCCCAAAAATTAAAAAAAAAAACCTGAAAAAATCCCCCCAAAAATCCCGGAAAAAAAAATCCCAAAAAAACCCCCAAAAATCCTAAAAAATCTCAAAAAATTCCCCCCTAAAATTCCCGGAAAAAAATCCCCCAAAAAATCCCGAAAATTCAAAAATCCCGGAAAAAAATTCCCCAAAAGTCCCAAAAAAATTCCCCAAAACCCCAGAAAAAATCCAAAAAAATCCCGAAGAAAATATCAAAAAATTCCCCCCAAAAATCCCGAAAAAAAATCCCCCAAACCCCCGAAAAAATAAAAAAAAACCCCCAAAATCCTGAAAACAATCTCAAAAAATTCCCCCCAAAAAATCACAAAAAGTCCCGAAAAAAATCCCAAAAACCCCAGAAAAAACTAAAAAAATCCCGAAAAAAATCCCAAAAACCCCAGAAAAAACTAAAAAAATCCCGAAAAAAATCCCAAAAACCCCAGAAAAAACTAAAAAAATCCCGAAAAAGTCCCCCCCCCCAAATCCTAAAAAATCTCAAAAAAACGCAAAAAATCCCCCAAAAAATCTCAAAAAAAATCTCAAAAAATCCCCCCCAAAATCCCGAAAAAATTCCAAAAAAATCTCGAAAAAAATCCCCAAAAAATCTCGAAAAAAATCTCAAAGAAACCCCCTAAAATCCCGAAAATATTCCCAAAAAATATCAATAAAACACCAAAAAACCCCCAAAAAATCACGAAAAAAATCTCGAAAAATCCCCTTTAAACCCCAAAAAAATTCCAAAAAAACCCCCAAAAAATCCCGAAAAAAATCTCAAAAAATCCCCCCAAAATCCCGAAAAAAATAAAAAAAAACACCTCAAAAAATCTCGAAAAAAATCTCGAAAAATCCCCTTAAAACCCAAAAAAAATTCCAAAAAAACCCCCCAAAAATCCCGAAAAAATCTCAAAAAATCCCCCCAAAATCCCGGAAAAAACCCAAAAAAACCCCAAAAAATCTCGAAAAAAATATCGAAAAATCTCCTTAAAACCCCAAAAAAATTCCAAAAAAACCCCCCAAAAATCCCGAAAAAATCTCAAAAAATCCCCCCAAAATCCCGGAAAAAACCCAAAAAAACCCCAAAAAATCTCGAAAAAAATCTCGAAAAATCTCCTTAAAACCCCAAAAAAATTCCAAAAAAATCTCCAAAAATCCCCCCAAAATCCCGAAAAAAAATTAAAAAAACCCCCAAAAAATCTCGAAAAAAAATCTCGAAAAATCCCCTTAAAACCCCAAAAAAATCCCAAAAAACCCGAAAAAAATCTCAAAAAATCCCCCCAAAATCCCGAAAAAAAACCCAAAAAACCCCCAAAAAATCTCGAAAAAAATATCGAAAAATCTCCTTAAAACCCCAAAAAAATTCCAAAAAAACCCCCCAAAAAACCCCAAAAAAAAAACCCGAAAAAAATCTCAAAAAATCCCCCCAAAATCCCGAAAAAAACCCCAAAAAACGGCCCCGCCCCCTCGGCCCTCCCCCGCCCTGTCGGGCATGCGCAGTGTGACGAGCGCCGAGCCCAGCGCGGCTCGGGGGGGACCCCCGGGACCCCCGGGCAGCTGCAGCAGCAAAGTGGCGACCGCGGCCACGCCGTCCTCGGTGGGCTCCAGCGTCACCGGCGCCGCCCCCAGACCCAATTTCGGGGGGCCCAGCCCCGACTTCGGGGGGCCCGAGCTCGATTTTGGGGGTCCCGAGCTCGATTTTGGGGGTCCCGTTAGGGTTTTAGGGGGGTTTGGGGGGGCCAAATGGCGATTTTGGGGGTCCGGAGGTGACGTTTGGTGGCCAAAGCGGGGATTTTGGGGGTCCGGAGGTGACGTTTGGTGGCCAAAGCGGGGATTTTGGGGGTCCGGAGGGGAATTTTGGGGGTCCGGAGGTGACGTTTGGTGGCCAAAGCGGGGATTTTGGGGGTCCAGAGGGGAATTTTGGGGGTCCGGAGGTGACGTTTGGTGGCCAAAACGTGGATTTTGGGGGTCCGGAGGTGAAGTTTTGGGGTCCAAAGGTGACGTTTGGTGGCCAAAATGACGATTTTGGGGGTCCGAAGGTGACGTTTGGTGGCCCAAACGAGGATTTTGGGGGTCCAAAGGGCAATTTTGGGGGTTCCAAGGTGGGGCTTGGGAATTTGGGCCACCCGAGGCAGGATTCTGGTGGCCCACGTGAGGATTTTGGGGCTCCGCGGGGGAATTTTGGGGCTCCCGCGGCTCCGCCGGGGAATTTCGGCCGCTCGGCTGCAGATTTTGGTGGCCCGGCTCCAAATCTTGGTGGCCAAGCCTCAAATTTTGCTGGCCCAACCCCAAATTTCTCTCTGCTGACCCCAAATCTTGGTAGCCCACCGCCCTATTTTGCTTGCCCGCCCCCAAATTCCTCTCCCCACCCCCCAAATTCTGGTTGCCCGCCCCCAAATCCTGGTAGCCCAACCCCTTGTTGTGCTTGCCCAACCCCAAATTCCTCTCCCCACCTCCAGAATTCTGGTAGCCAACCCCAGGAGTTTGGTAGCCACCTCCAGAATTCTGGTAGCCAACCCCGGTATTTTGGTAGCCAACCCTAGAATTTTGATAACCAGCCCCAGAATTCTGGTAGCCAACCCCAGGATTTTGATAGCCACCCCCAGGATTTTGATAGCCACCTCCAGGATTCTGGTAGCCACCCCCGGGATTTTGATAGCCACCCCCAGAACCTTCGTAGCCAACCCCAGA
>NW_024503247.1:6153-13164 GCF_017590055.1 Onychostruthus taczanowskii
TTTTGGGGGTCCAGAGGGGAATTTTGGGGGTCCGGAGGTGACGTTTGGTGGCCAAAGCGGGGATTTTGGGGGTCCAGAGGGGAATTTTGGGGGTCCGGAGGTGACGTTTGGTGGCCAAAACGTGGATTTTGGGGGTCCGGAGGTGAAGTTTTGGGGTCCAAAGGTGACGTTTGGTGGCCAAAATGACGATTTTGGGGGTCCGAAGGTGACGTTTGGTGGCCCAAACGAGGATTTTGGGGGTCCAAAGGGCAATTTTGGGGGTTCCAAGGTGGGGCTTGGGAATTTGGGCCACCCGAGGCAGGATTCTGGTGGCCCACGTGAGGATTTTGGGGCTCCGCGGGGGAATTTTGGGGCTCCCGCGGCTCCGCCGGGGAATTTCGGCCGCTCGGCTGCAGATTTTGGTGGCCCGGCTCCAAATCTTGGTGGCCAAGCCTCAAATTTTGCTGGCCCAACCCCAAATTTCTCTCTGCTGACCCCAAATCTTGGTAGCCCACCGCCCTATTTTGCTTGCCCGCCCCCAAATTCCTCTCCCCACCCCCCAAATTCTGGTTGCCCGCCCCCAAATCCTGGTAGCCCAACCCCTTGTTGTGCTTGCCCAACCCCAAATTCCTCTCCCCACCTCCAGAATTTTGGTAGCCACCCCCAGAATTTTGATAGCCACCTCCAGAATTCTGGTAGCCAACCCCGGTATTTTGGTAGCCAACCCTAGAATTTTGATAACCAGCCCCAGAATTCTGGTAGCCAACCCCAGGATTTTGATAGCCACCCCCAGGATTTTGATAGCCACCTCCAGAATTTTGATAGCCACCCCCAGAATTTTGGTAGCCACCTCCAGAATTTTGGTAGCCAACCCCAGGATTTTGGTAGCCAACCCCAGAATTTTGATAGCCAACCCCAGGATTTTGATAGCCACCCCCAGGATTTTGATAGCCACCGCCGGGGTTCTGGCAGCCGCCCCCCGCAGCCCCGAGCGGCCGCTCCCGGTGGCCGCAGTGCTGGAAGCACACGGTGACCCTGGCGAAGGGCCTGGCCGCCATCTTGGACATCTCCTGGCGGTGCCGGCGCCGCTCGTGCCGCGCGTCCAGGCCCTGCTTGGCCTTCCAGAGCAGCACGCAGGCGGCCAGGAAGAGGAAGAAGCAGGAGAAGAAGACCGAGAAGAAGACGAAGAGGTCGATGTGCGCTTGGTCCTGCCGGAAGAAGAGCAGCCCCTGCGAGGGCTCCGCGCCGCCCACCACCAGCAGGTAAAACCGCGTGGACTTCAGGGGGTGGGCCTGGTGGGGGTAGGTGAGCACCAGGCGGTCGCGGACCCCCCGGACCACCAGGGCGGGCACGGGGTGGCCGACGGTCAGGTAGGTGACCAAGCCCTGGGCGCGCTCCTCCACGAGGGGAGGGGGACCCGGGCTGGGCGAGGGCTGGGCGGGGGGCTTGGGGGTCTGGCCACTGGAGTGGGTCTGGGGGTTGCCGAAAGGTCTGGGGTCATCGGATTGACCAGTAAAACCAGTTTGGCCACTGGAGTGGGTCTGGGGGCTGCCGAAAGGTCTGGGGTCATCGGATTGACCAGTAAAACCAGTGTGACCAGTAAAACCAGTATGACCAGTTTGGCCACTGGACTGGGCCTGGGGGCTACCGAAAGCTCGGGGGTCATCGGAGTGACCAGTAAAACCAGTTTGGCCACTGGAGTGGGTCTGGGGGTTGCCGAAAGCTCGGGGGTCATCGGAGTGACCAGTGTGACCAGTAAAACCAGTTTGGCCACTGGAGTGGGTCTGGGGACTACCGAAAGCTCGGGGGTCATTGGAGTGACCAGTAAAACCAGTGTGACCAGTAAAACCAGTATGACCAGTTTGGCCACTGGACTGGGCCTGAGGGCTATCAAAAGCTTGGGGGTCATCGGAGTGACCAGTAAAACCAGTGTGACCAGTATGGCCACTGGAGTGGGCCTGGGGGCTACCAAAAGGTCTGGGGTCACCAGCTTGACCAGTGTGACCAGTAAAACCGGTTTGGCCACTGGAGTGGGCCTGAGGGCTACCAAAAGCTCGGGGGTCATCGGATTGACCAGTGTGACCAGTAAAACCAGTGTGACCAGTATGGCCACTGGAGTGGGCCTGGGGGCTACCAAAAGGTCTGGGGTCACCAGTGTGACCAGTGTGACCAGTTTGGCCACCGGGGTTGGCTCCTGGACCACCAGAAGCTCCGGGCTCACCAGTTTGACCACCAAAATCCCCTCTGGGACCTCCAGGGCCACCAGTGCGCCCAGTTTGGCCACTGGGAGTGGCTCCGGCCCCTCCAGAACTTCTGGGGCCACCGGTGAAACCAGTAAGGCCGGTTTGACCAGTGGGACCAGCCCCAGGGCCACCGGTCCAAGAGGTGCCAAAAGTGCCACCGAAGGTCCCAGAGGCGTCCCCGGCGGCTCCTGACGTTCTCAAGGTGCCACCGCCGGTGCCACCGGTCCCAAAAGTGCCAGAACTGGTCCCAAAAGTGTCACCAGCGCCGGTGCCACCGGTCCCAGAACCAGTCCAGGAAGTCCCCAAAGTGCCACCTCCGGTCCCAAAGGTGTCACCACCGGACCCGAAGGTCCTCAAGGTGTCACCACCGGTTCCACCGGTCCCAAAGGTGCCACCACCGGTCCCAAAGGTGCCACCACCAGTTCCACCGGTCCCAAAGGTGCCACCACCAGTCCCGAAGGTCCTCAAGGTGTCACCACCAGTGCCACCGGTCCCAAAAGTGCCACCACCGGTCCCAAAGGTGCCACCACTGGTCTCAAAGGTGCCACCACCAGTTCCTCCAGCCCCAAAGCTCCCAGAACCGCTCCAAGAAGTCCCAAAGGTGCCACCACCGGCCCCAGAGGTGCCACCACCGGTCCCAAAGTTGTCACCGCCGGCTCCTCCGACCCCGAATCCCCCAGAGCCAGCCCCGAAGCCCCTCAAGGTGCCACCAGCCGTGCCGAAGGTGCCACCGCCGCCCTGAGCCCCGAATGTCCCCGAGGCGCCGCCGCCCCCCGCCCCGCCGGGCGCCTGCACCCTGACGCGGTGCCAGCCCGTGCCCAGCTCCACGTCCACGGCGAAGGTGTCGTAGGAGGTGGCCACGTAGAGGTCCACGGCGCCGAAGGTGACGTCCAGCGTGACGCGGATGTCCACGTTGGTGAACTTGGGCTGCACGGCGAAGGGCACGGAGCGGCCGGGCGGCAGCGGGCGGCGCTGCGGCGGCGGGAAGCAGTGGCTCTGCGACGCCGCGTCCAGGCAGTACTCCTGCTCCACCGCCAGCAGCCGGTAGCACTGCTGCCCGCCCACCGGGTGGCCCTGGAAGGAGTCGCGGCACTTGGAGCACTGCGGGGACAGCGGGGGTGGCGTGGTCAGGGGCACTGAGGTCATTGAGAGTGGAATAAAACAGGTTCTGGAGGCACCAGGACATTGAGGAACGTGGTGGGTTCCATCCCCACGTCCCCACCAGAACCCCCTGGAGAAGGTTCTGGCACCTGGGGACACTTAGGGGACATCAGAGTGTCATGGTCAGGGTCACTGAGGTCATTGAGAGCAGAATAAAAAAGGTTCTGGTGGCCCTAGAACGCTGAGGAACGCGGTGGGTTCCATCCCCACATCCCCACCAGAACCCCCTGGAGAAGGTTCTGGCACTTGGGGACACTTAGGGGACATCGAGGGACACCAACGATGTCATGGTCAGGGTCATGGAGCTCACTGAGGTCATTGAGAGTGGAATAAAAAACGTTCTGGTGGCCCTAGAACGCTGAGGAACGTGGTGGGTTCCATCCCCACATCCCCACCAGAACCCCCTGGAGAAGGTTCTGGCACCTGGGGACACTTAGGGGACAGCGGGGGTGGCGTGGTCAGGGGCACTGAGGTCATTGAGTGGAATAAAACAGGTTTTGGTGGCACCAGAATGTCCAGGAACGTGGTGGGTCCCATCCCCACATCCCCACCAGAACCCCCTGGAGAAGGTTCTGGAATGGATTGTGGATTAGCGACACCGAAGATGGCGTGGTCAGGGGCATGGAGGTCACTGAAGTCATTGAGAGTGGAATAAAAAAGGTTCTGGTGGCCCTAGAATGTCCAGGAACCAGGTGTGTTCCATCCCCACGTTCCCACCAGAACCCCCTGGAGAAGGTTCTGGCACCTGGAGCACTGCGGGGACAGCGGGGGTGTCATGGTCAGGGGCACTGAGGTCATTGAGAGTGGAATAGAAGAGGTTCTCGAGGCACCAGGACATCGAGGAGCGTGGTGGGTTCCATCCCCACGTCCCCACCAGAACCCCCTGGAGAAGGTTCTGGTACTTGGGGACACTTAGGGGACATCAGAGTGTCATGGTCAGGGTCATGGAGGTCACTGAGGTCATTGAGAGTGGAATAAAAGAGGTTCTGGAGGCACCAGAATGTCCAGGAACCAGGTGTGTTCCATCCCCACGTTCCCACCAGAACCCCCTGGAGAAGGTTCTGGAATGGATTGTGGATTCGGGACACGGGCCCCCCCAGGTGTATTTTGGGCATCCCCAGGTGTGCCCAGGTGTGCCCGGGTGTACTTCCGCCCCCCCCAGGTGTATTTCTGTCTCCCCCAGGTGTCCCCAGGTGTACTTCTGGCCCCCCCAGGTGTATTTCCAGCCCCCCCAGGTGTATTTCTGGCACCCCCAGGTGTGCCCAGGTGTGCCCGGGTGTGCCCAGGTGTGCCCGGTATATTTCGGGCCCCCCAGGTGTATTTCGGGCCCCCAGGTGTGCCCGGGAGTGCCCGGGTGTGCCCACGTGTGCTCGGGTGTGCCCAGGTGTGCCCGGGTGTGCCCAGGTGTGTATTTTGGGTGTGCCCAGGTGTGCCCGGGTGTGCCCAGGTGTATTTCAGGTGTGCCCGGGTGTGCCCAGGTGTGCCCAGGTGTGCCCGGGCGTGCCCGGGTGTGCCCAGGTGTGTATTTTGGGTGTGCCCAGGTGTGCCCGGGTGTGCCCAGGTGTGTATTTTGGGTGTGCCCAGGTGTGCCCGGGTGTGCCCAGGTGTATTTCAGGTGTGCCCAGGTGTATTTCAGGTGTGCCCAGGTGTGCCCAGGTGTATTTCAGGTGTGCCCGGGTGTGCCCAGGTGTGCCCGCGTGTGCCCAGGTGTGCCTGGGTGTGCCCAGGTGTGCCCGGGTGTGCCCAAATGTGCCCGGGTGTATTTCGGGCCCCCCAGGTGTGCCCGGGTGTGCCCGGGTGTGCCCAGGTGTGCCCAGGTGCCCCCAGGTGTGCCCGGGTGTGTATTTTGGGTGTGCCCAGGTGCCCCCAGGTGTGCCCGGGTGTGTATTTTGGGTGTGCCCAGGTGCCCCCAGGTGTGCCCGGGTGTGTATTTTGGGTGTGCCCAGGTGCCCCCAGGTGTGTTCAGGTGTGTATTTTGGGTGTGCCCAGGTGCGGTACCTGGTGCCGGTGGCAGTCGCGCCGCTCGGGGCAGGCGCCGCTCTCGGTGTTGTTCTGGCAGGGGCAGCCGGTGCCGTCCAGCTCGTTGCAGGTGTCGGCGTGCCCGTTGCACTGGCACCTGCGGGCAGGTGAGCGCGCCTCAGACGCGCCCGGCCCCTCCCCCGCTCTGCCCACATTTCCCCCAAATTTTCCCAAATCTTCCCAAATTTTTCCCAATTTTTTCATCATTTTTCCAGATTTTTTCTCAATTTTTTCATCATTTTTCCCAATTTTTTCTCAATTTTTTCCCAACTTTCTCCTTTTTTTCTGCATCCCCAGGTGTGCCCAGCTCACCTGGCACAGATAAATCCCCTTTGCCCTATTTTTCCCAAAATTTCCCAAAATTTCCCAAATTTTCCCCAATTTTTCCCAATTTTTTTCTCCATTTTTTCATCATTTTTCCCAATTTTTTCTCAATTTTTTCCCAACTTTCTCTTTTTTTTTCTGCATCCCCAGGTGTGCCCAGCTCACCTGGCACAGGTAACAGACTCAGTGCAGCTGTCAGACTCACCTGGCACAGGTGACAACACACCTGTCCCTCCCCAGGTGTCCCAGGTGACACCACACCTGTCCCAGGTGTCTCACCTGTCCCCTCCCAGGTGTCCCAGGTGTCCCACCGTCCCAGGTGTCCCAGGTGTCCCTCCCAGGTGTCCCTCCCCAGGTGTCTCACCTGTCCCAGGTGTCCCTCCCAGGTGTCCCACCTGTCCCAGGTGTCCCAGGTGTCTCACCTGGTGCAGGTGCCGACCTGTCCCAGGTGTCCCCAGGTGTCTCACCTGTCCCCCCCAGGTGTCCCAGGTGTCTCACCTGGTGCAGGTGCCGTCCAGCAGGAAGAACCCCGCCCGGCAGGTGTCACACCTGTCCCCCACGCTGTTGTTCTGGCAGTTCACGCACACGGCCTGCGCCTCGCTGGGGCCCTCCGACACCCAGGTGTGGATCTGCACAGGTGAGCACAGGTGAGCGCCAGGTGTGCCCAGGTGTGCACAGGTGTGTGCCCAGGTGTGTGCACAGGTGTGCCCAGGTGAGTGCCCAGGTGAGTGCCCAGGTGTGTGCACAGGTGTGTGCCCAGGTGAGTGCCAAGGTGTGCCCAGGTGAGTGTCCAGGTGAGTGCCCAGGTGAGTGCCCAGGTGTGTGCACAGGTGTGCCCAGGTGAGAGCCCAGGTGAGTGCACAGGTGTGCCCAGGTGAGTGCCCAGGTGTGCACAGGTGAGTGCCCAGGTATGTGCCCAGGGCTGCCCAGGTGAGTGCCCAGGTGTGTGCCCAGGTGTGTGCCCAGGTGAGTGCCAAGGTGTGCCCAGGTGAGTGTCCAGGTGAGTGCCCAGGTGAGTGCCCAGGTGTGTGCACAGGTGTGCCCAGGTGAGTGCCCAGGTGAGTGCCCAGGTGTGTGCACAGGTGTGTGCCCAGGTGAGTGCTCCCCAGGTGCACCCACATATCCCCAGGTGTATCCCCACTCCCCAGGTGTGCCCAGGTGAGTCCCCAGGTGCCCCCAGGTGAGTCCCCAGGTATCCCCAGGTGTGTCCCCACTCCCCAGGTGCCCCCAGGTGAGTCCCCAGCAGTCCCCAGGTGAGTCCCCAGGTATCCCCAGGTGTGTCCCC
>NW_024503247.1:17107-18281 GCF_017590055.1 Onychostruthus taczanowskii
ACACCTGGGGCACACCTGAGATACACCTGGGGCACACCTGGGGCACAGCTGGGGCACACCTGAGATACACCTGGGGCACACCTGAGATACACCTGGGGCACACCTGGGGCACAGCTGGGGCACACCTGAGATACACCTGGGATACACCTGGGTTAGCCAGGGGCACCTGGGGCACACCTGAGTTACCTGGGGCACACCTGGGGCACAGCTGAGATACACCTGGGGCACACCTGGGATACCTGCGGCACACCTGGAGCACACCTGGGATACACCTGAGATACCTGGGGCACACCTGGGGCACACCTGGGATACCTCAGATACACCTGGAATACACCTGAGATACACTTGGGATACCTGAGCTGCACCTGGGGCACACCTGAGATAAACCTGTCCCACCTGAGATGTGTCCCTCACCTGTCCAGGTGTGCGGCTCACCTGTCAGGCGCAGGTGCAGCCCCTGGGTGTGTCCCTCACCTGTCCAGGTGTGTGGCTCACCTGTCCAGGTGTGCGGCTCACCTGTCGGCGCTGTAGCCGGCCAGGCAGGCGCAGGTGAAGCCCCCAGGTGTGTCCCTGAGCTCTCAGGTGTGTCCCTCACCTGTCCAGGTGTGTCCCTCACCTGTCGGCGCTGTAGCCGGCCCGGCAGGCGCAGGTGAAGCCCTCGGGCAGGTCGCGGCACACCTGGCTGGGGCCGCAGGTGTGGTGCCCGTTCTCGCACTCGTCCTCGGGGGGGCAGCTCAGGAAGGCCCAGATCCCCCCGGCCCCGCAGGCCTGCGTCACACCTGGGCAGGTAACCCGGAAGTGAGGCCGGGATTCCCAAAATTCCAAAAAAAACCACCCAAAATTCCAACCGAAAACCCCAAAATTCAACAAAAACCGCCAAAATTGCCCCAAAAATCGGCCCCAACCCCCCCCAAGGGAGGTCCCAACACCACCCCCCTCTGGCCCTGCACACCTGGGGCACACCTGGGCAGGTAACCCGGAAGTGAGCCCGGGATNCCCTTTAACCCCCCCGAAACGCCCCAAAACCCCCTCAAATCTTGCCCAAGAATTCCCAAATTTTCCCCAAAATTCCCGAATCCCCGAGTTCTCACCGTGCCGGGGCCCGCTGAGCCCCCCCTCGAGGCAGCGGCCGCCGCCGTTGTGCCCCCCCCGGGCGCACCAGCCGCAGCGGGGC
>NW_024503247.1:19199-21705 GCF_017590055.1 Onychostruthus taczanowskii
CCCCCAGGGCCGGGAGGGACCCCCGGGACCCCTCCCCCGGCGGCGGAATGGGGGGGGAGCCCCCCGAAGGTTCCGGCCGTGCCCCCCCCCCGCAGGAGGCGGCCGCAGCTCCCGGCGAGGCAGCGCAGGGGGGCGAAGCTGGGGCTGAGGCACTGGCGAGGAAAGGGTTAAATGGATCAGAAAGTAGCCTGAAATGTCCTAAAGTTACCCCAAAATATCCCAAAACTCCCACCCCAAAAATCCCGGGATTGTAGACCCCAAAAAAACCCCCCAAAAAACCAAGAAAAGCCCCAAAAGTTCTCCCGGCGAGGCAGCGCAGGGGGGCGAAGCTGGGGCTGAGGCACTGGCAAGGAAAGGGTTAAATGGGTCAGAAAGTAGCCTGAAATGTCCTAAAGTTACCCCAAAATATCCCACAAAAATCCCAAAATTCTCACCCCAAAAATACCGGGATTGTAGTCCCCCCAAAAAACCCCAAAAACCCCGAAATATCCCAAAAAAAAAGAGCTGCAAAAAACCTCCAAAAAACCACAAAACAGCCCCAAAAAATCCTAAAAGAGCCCCCCCAAAAAAACCCCCAAAAAACCCAAAAGCCCCCTCCAAACAATCCCCAAAAATCCCCAAAAAGAGCCCCAAAAAAACCCAAAAAAAGTCCCAAAAGTTCTCCCGGCGAGGCAGCGCAGGGGGGCGAAGCTGGGGCTGAGGCACTGGCGAGGAAAGGGTTAAAATTTTGGTTAGAGAGACCAAAAATCGGGCTCAAGTGAAGCGGCGAAGCTGGGGCTGAGGCACTGGCAAGGAAAGGGTTAAATGGGTCAGAAAATAGCCTGAAATGTCCTAAAGTTACCCCAAAATATCCCAAAACTCCCACCCCAAAAATCCCGGGATTGTAGACCCCAAAAAAACCCCCAAAGAGCCCAAAAACCCCAAAAAAAGAGCTGCAAAAAAACCTCCAAAAACCCACAAAACAGCCCCAAAAAATCCTAAAAGAGCCCCCCCAAAAAAACCCCCAAAAAACCCAAAAGCCCCCTCCAAACAATCCCCAAAAATCCCCAAAAAGAGCCCCAAAAAAACCCAAAAAAAGTCCCAAAAGTTCTCCCGGCGAGGCAGCGCAGGGGGGCGAAGCTGGGGCTGAGGCACTGGCGAGGAAAGGGTTAAATGGATCAGAAAGTAGCCTGAAATGTCCTAAAGTTACCCCAAAATATCCCAAAACTCCCACCCCAAAAATCCCGGGATTGTAGACCCCAAAAAAACCCCCCAAAAAACCAAGAAAAGCCCCAAAAGTTCTCCCGGCGAGGCAGCGCAGGGGGGCGAAGCTGGGGCTGAGGCACTGGCAAGGAAAGGGTTAAATGGGTCAGAAAGTAGCCTGAAATGTCCTAAAGTTACCCCAAAATATCCCACAAAAATCCCAAAATTCTCACCCCAAAAATACCGGGATTGTAGTCCCCCAAAAAAACCCCAAAAACCCCGAAATATCCCAAAAAAAAAGAGCTGCAAAAAACCTCCAAAAAAAAAAAACCCCAAAAACCCCGAAATATCCCAAAAAAAAAGAGCTGCAAAAAACCTCCAAAAAACCACAAAACAGCCCCAAAAAATCCTAAAAGAGCCCCCAAAAACCCCAAAAAAAGTTATAAAAAGGGAAAAAAAGGGAAAGAGTGTAGAAAAAAAAGGGAAAAAACAGGGAAAAAAAGGGAAAAAAAGGGAAAAAAAAGGGGGAAAAAAGGGAAAAAAAAAGGGAAAAAAAAGGAAAAAAAAAGGGAAAAAATAAAAGGGAAAAAAGGCCACGCTGCGTGTCCGGCGCCGCCCCCGCCTCGCTCGTTTTTGAATTTGTTTTTCCCCCAAAATCTGAGATTTTTGAGTGGTTTTTTTACCCCCCCGGTGCTCCCGAATCTTGAGGATAAATTGATTTATTTCCGGGAGTTCTGCGGCCTCGTAAATGTTGGGTGAAGGGAAAGGTGATGCCCTCGATGTGGGGGGAAATAAATAAAATAAAATGAAATAAAATAAAGTGAAATAAAATAAAATAAAATAAAATAAAATAAAATAAAATAAAATAAAATAAAATAAAATAAAATAAAATAAAATAAAATAAAATAAAATAAAATAAAATAAAATAAAATAAAATAAAATAAAATAAAATAAAATAAAATAAAATAAAATAAAATAAAATAAAATAAAATAAAATAAAATAAAATAAAATAAAATAAAATAAAATAAAATAAAATAAAATAAAATAAAATAAAATAAAATAAAATAAAATAAAATAAAATAAAATAAAATAAAATAAAATAAAAATAAAATAAAATAAAATTGATTTTCTGTAGTTGGGCCGTCACAGTCGGGCTGGGAAAAAATCAGAAAAAAAGGGAAAAAATCAGAAAAAAGGGAAAAAAAGGAAAAAAATCAGAAAAAAGGGGAAAAAAGGGAAAAAATCAGAAAAAAAGGGGAAAAACAGGGAAAAAATCAGAAAAAAGGGAAAAAAAGGAAAAAAATCAGAAAAAAGGGGAAAAAA
>NW_024503248.1:0-543 GCF_017590055.1 Onychostruthus taczanowskii
AGACATTAGGCCACGCCCACTGCTCAACAACAACGCCCATACCCATTTAAGCCACGCCCAGAGACAATTAGGCCATGCCCACTGCTCAAAAACCACTCCCAGACCCATTTAAGCCACGCCCAGACAAGCTTGAGACCACGCCCATTGCTCCAAAACCACGCCCAGACCCATTTAAGCCACACCCAGAAACATTAGGCCACGCCCACTGCTCAAAAAACACGCCCAGACCCATTTAAGCCACGCCCAGTGACATTAGGCCACGCCCACTGCTCCAAAACCACGCCCAGACCCATTTAAGCCACGCCCAGAGACATTAGGCCACGCCCACTGCTCAAAAACCACTCCCAGACCCATTTAAGCCACGCCCAGACAAGCTTGAGACCACGCCCATAAACCCCAGTAACCTCCCAGTGCCCTCCCAGTATAAACCAGTATAAACCAGTATAAACCAGTCTAAACCTGTCTCTAACCAGTACAAACTGGTATAAACCAGTTTTAACCAGTCCAAACCAGTTTTAACCAGTACAAACCAGTACAAACCAG
>NW_024503249.1:0-543 GCF_017590055.1 Onychostruthus taczanowskii
TCCCCCAGATTTGCCCAAATTCCCCCAGCTTTGCCCAAATTCCCCCAAATTCACCCCAAATTCCCAAAATTTGCCCCAAATTCAACCCAAATTCCGCAAATTCACCCCAAAATCCCCCAAATTCCCCCAGATTTCCCCAAATTCGCCCCAAATTCACCCCAAATTGCCCAAATTTGCCCCAAATTGCCACAAATTCCCCCAGATTTCCCCAAAATTCCCCCCAAATTCACCCCAAATTCCCAAAATTCGCCCCAAATTCCCCAGATTTGCCCAAATTCCCCCAGATTTGCCCAAATTCCCCCAAATTTGCCCCAAATTGGCCAAATTTGCCCCAAATTGCCCAACTCCCTCCCCAGATCTGCGGACGGGCTCCCAGGTGCAGCTGATCGAGGTGCACAAGTACCAGGTGCGCACTGGGAGGGACTGGGTTAAACTGGGAGGGACTGGGAGGGACTGGGAGGGACTGGGTTAAACTGGTTTGGACTGGTTTGGACTGGGACCAAACTGGGAGGGACCGGGAGGAGTTTGGGGGGAACTGGGTTA
>NW_024503250.1:0-542 GCF_017590055.1 Onychostruthus taczanowskii
AAGGGGTGTTTGGGGTTACTGGTTTGTCCTGGGAGGGGATTAGGGAGGACTGGGAAAGGGTTAACAGGGGCTTTGGCATTACTGGTTTATACTGGGAAGGAACTGGGAGGGACTGGGTGGGGATTTGTGGTTACTGGTTTATACTGGGAGAGGATTAGGTGGGACTGGGAGGGACTGGGAGGGCGCTAAAGGGGGGTTTGGGGTTACTGGTTTATACTGGGAGGGACTGGGAGACACTGGGAAGGGGTTAAAGGAGGATTTGCGGGTTACTGGTTCATACTGGGAGAAACTGGGAGGGGATTTGGGGTTACTGGTTTATACTGGGAGAGGATTAGGTGGGACTGGGAGGGACTGGTTTGTACTGGGAGGGACTGGGAGAACTGGGAGGGGATTTGGGGTTACTGGTTCATACTGGGAGGGACTGGGATGGACTCAAGGGACTGGGGAAGGGTTAAAGGGGATTTTGGGGTTACTGGTTTATACTGGGAGGGACTGGGGGGCTGTGACGGGGTTAGGGGGGGTTTGGGGTTACTGGTTTATAC
>NW_024503251.1:0-542 GCF_017590055.1 Onychostruthus taczanowskii
TGGGGTGATTTTTGGGTTGATTTTGGGTTAGATTTTGGGTGATTCTTGGGTAGTTTTTGGGTGTTTTTGGGGCTGATTTTCGGGATGCTCTGGGTTGATTTTTGGGGTACTTCTGGGTGATTTTTGGGGTGATTTTGGGGTGTTTTCGGGTGATTTTGGGTGTTTTTGGGGCTGATTTTTGGGGTATTTTTGGTTGATTTCTGGGCATATTTGGGGTGATTTTTGGGGTGATTTTTGGTTGATTTTTGGGGTAGTTCTGGGTGATTTTTGGGGTGATTTTTGGGTGTTTTTGGGGTGTTTTTGGGGCTGATTTTTGGGATGCTCTGGGTTGATTTTTGGGATAGTTCTGGGTGATTTTTGGGGATAATTTTTGGGTTGATTTTGGGGCGTTTTGGGGTGTTTTTGGGGTTCTGGACGTTACGTTGCCCACGTAGATGGAGCGAGCGTCGGCCTCCATCTTCTCCTCCAGGGACATGATCACCGGGCCGGCTGCAAAACAGATTGGGGACAGGTCTGGGGATTTTGGGAAAATTGGGGGATTT
>NW_024503252.1:0-542 GCF_017590055.1 Onychostruthus taczanowskii
CCCAAATTCCCAAATTCCCAAAATCCCCGTTTTTGGCCCCAGCTCTCCATCCACGAGACCGAGGACCCCAACGACAACCGCTACCTGCTGGTGATGAAGGGCGCGCCCGAGCGCATCCTGGACCGCTGCTCCACCATCCTGCTGCAGGGCAAGGAGCAGCCGCTGGACGAGGAGATGAAGGAGGCCTTCCAGAACGCCTACCTGGAGCTGGGCGGGCTGGGGGAGAGGGTGCTCGGTGAGATTTGGGGGAAAAAAATGGGATTTTGGGTTTTTTCCGATTTTTTTCCGATTTTTTTCCGATTTTTTTTCGATTTTTTTCGGGATTTTTTGGGGGTTTTTTGAGGGTTCTCCTGGGGGTTTGGTGAAGGAACCTTCCAGAACGCCTACCTGGAGCTGGGGGGACTGGGAGAAAGAGTGCTCGGTGAGATTTGGGGTGAATTCCGGCGATTTTGGGGTTTTTGGGAATTTTTTCCGATTTTTTTTTGATTTTTTCCCGATTTTTTTCGCGATTTTCTGGGGTTTTTTGAGGGTTCTCCTGGGGG
>NW_024503253.1:0-542 GCF_017590055.1 Onychostruthus taczanowskii
TCGGATCCCGGGAATCCGCGGGGAAAACGAGAGTGAGAGCCTGGGAATCCGTGGGGAAAATGGGAGTGAGAGCCCGGGAATCCACTGGGAAAACTGGGATCGGATCCCGGGAATCCGCAGGGAAAACGGGAGTGAGAGCCCGGGAATCCGCTGGGAAAACCGGGAGTGAGAGCCCAGGAATCTGCGGGGAAACCCGGGATCGGATCCTGGGAATCCGTGGGAAAAACCGGGATCAGATCCCGGGAATCCGCAGGGAAAACAGGAGTGAGATCCCAGGAATCCGTGGGGAAAATGGGAGTGAGATCCCAGGAATTCACGGGGAAAATGGGAGTAAGAGCCTGGGAATCCGCGGGGAAAACCGGGATTAGATCCCGGGAATCCGCGGGGAAAACGGGAGTGAGATCCCGGGAATCCATGGGGAAATTGGGAGTGAGAGCCCGGGAATCCGTGGGGAAATTGGGAGTGAGAGCCCGGGAATCCGCCGGGAAAACCGGGATCGGAGCCCAGGAATGTTAGGAAAACTGGGATTGGATCCTGGGAAT
>NW_024503254.1:0-542 GCF_017590055.1 Onychostruthus taczanowskii
TCCCTGAGCCCCGCAGGTGAGCAGATCCTCATTCCCAGCCATCTCCACGGGAATCTGCCCTCCTGGGAGCAGCTGCTCTGCCCAGGGACAGCCCTTTGGAGCACAGGAGCCCCGTGCCAGGAGGGAGCCCTGTGCCCTCCCGTGCTCCAGGTCAGGCCAGGGCTGCTGCCTGCTCTGAACTGTGCCTGGGTCACCCAGAGGGCTTGGCTGGGAAGGGACCCTCAGTGACCCCGGCAGGGGCAGGGCTGGAAAGGCTCCTGCAGCTGTGCCAGGGCTGCTCCCGGTGCCACAGGACATCTGGGGACAGCAGATGTCAGCAGCAGCCAGGGCAGATGGCCCCGAGCCCTGGGCTGCTCCCAGCCCACAGCACGAGGTCCTGCTCCGAGCTGCTCCCAGGAGAGGATCAGCCTGGTGTTGTTTTCCCAGCTCCTGTGCCCCGGGAGCAGGAGCAGCCAGGCTGCACTTGCTGGGCTGGAACTGGGAAGAAGGGAAGAGGCAGCAATCTGGGAGTGCCAGTGGCCACCTTGTCCCCAGCCCAGAGC
>NW_024503255.1:0-542 GCF_017590055.1 Onychostruthus taczanowskii
GAGGCCCAGGTGGCCCCAGGTGACACAGAGTGACCCCAGGGTAACACAGAGTGACCCCGGTGACCTCAGGTGACACAGAGTGACACAGGTGACCCAGGGTGACCCCGGGTGACCCAGGGTGACAGAGTGACACAGGTGACCCCGGTGACCTCAGGTGACCCCGGTGACCCCGGGTGACCCAGGTGACACAGAGTGACCCACGTGACCCCGGGTGACCCCGGGTGACCTCAGGTGACCTCAGGTGACCCCGGGTGACCCAGGGTGACCCAGGAGGCCCAGGTGGCCCCAGGTGACACACAGTGACCCCAGGGTAACACAGAGTGACACAGGTGACCCCAGGTGACCCAGGGTGACCCACAGTGACCCCAGGTGACCTCAGGTGACCCCAGCTGCCCCAGGTGACCCAGGTGACACAGAGTGACCCCAGGTGACCCAGGGTGATCCACAGTGACCCCAGGTGACCCAGGGTGACAGAGTGACACAGGTGACCCTGGGTGACACAGAGTGACCCACACGGACCCCAGGTGACCCCAGGTGACCCC
>NW_024503256.1:0-542 GCF_017590055.1 Onychostruthus taczanowskii
GGGGGGGCACCTGGGGGCACCTGAGAGCATGTGGGGGGTGGGGCTCGGGCACCTGTGAGCACCTGGGGTCATGGGTACCCGTACATCGTGCAGTGCTTCGGCACCTTCATCACCAACGTGAGCACCTGGGGGGGCACCTGGGCACCTGGGGGTGCCTGAGCGCACCTGGGGGCACCGGGGGGGCACCTGAGAGCACCTGGGGGCACCTGGGCACCTGGGGAGGCATGGGGGCACCTGAGGGGGCACCTGGGGTTATGGGTGCTCCTACACCATGCAGTGCTTTGGCACCTTCATCACCAGCATGGGCACCTGGGGTGCACCCAGGCACACCTGGAGGGTTGGGGGTGTCTGGATCCATCCACAGCCCCCCCCCAGTGCCCCCCCAGTGCCCCCAGTAAATCCCAGTGCCCTCCCAGTGCTCTCTCGGTACATCCCAGTGCTCCCAGTGCTCCCAGTGCCCTCCCAGCCCTGCCAGTGCTCCCAGTACACCCAGTGCCCCCAGTGCTCCTGGTGCTCTCCCAGTGCCCCCAGTCCATCCCAGT
>NW_024503257.1:0-541 GCF_017590055.1 Onychostruthus taczanowskii
TGTTGGTGGAAAATTGGGAAATATTGACAGAAAATTGGGAATTTCCTCTGGAAATCAGGGAAATTTGGGGAATAGCGATAGAAAATTGGGAATTTCAGGTGGAAATTCGGGGAATATTGATGGAAAATTGGGAAATATTGATGGAAAATCAGGAATATCCGATGAAATTCTGGGAAATTCTGGAAATATTGATAGAAAATCAGGGAATATTGATGGAAAATCGGGAATTTTCTCTGGAAATCCGGGAATTTCAGGGAATACTGATGGAAACTCGGGAATTTCCATGGGAAATTCGGGGAATATCGATGGAAATTCGGGAATTCCCACGGGAAATTTGGGGAACACCGATGGAAACTCGGGAATTTCTGCTGGAAATTCGGGGAATATCGATAGAAAATCGGGAATTTCCGCTGGAAATCCGGGAATTTCGGGAATTTCCGCTGGAAATTCGGGGAATACCGATGGAAAACTGGGAATATCCGCTGGAAATTCGGGGAATACCGATGCAAATCCAGGAATTCCCGCTGGAAACCCGGGAATT
>NW_024503258.1:0-4705 GCF_017590055.1 Onychostruthus taczanowskii
TTTTTGGGAATATTCCCCTGGAAAGGGGCTGGAATTCCAGGCTGGAATCCCCACCGCTGTGGATGTGGACGGGCTGGAATTGCCATTCCCAGCTGGAATTCTGGGTTGTGATCCCCATTCCCAGCTGGAATTCCCATCCCTGTGGATGTGGCCAGGCTGGAATTGCCATTCCCAGCTGGAATTCCGGGCTGGGATCCCTATTCCCAGCTGGAATTCCCATCCCTGTGGATGTGGCCAGGCTGGAATTGCCATTCCCAGCTGGAATTCCGGGTTGGGATCCCCATTCCCGGCTGGAATTCCGGGTTGGGATCCCCATTCCCGGCTGGAATTCCGGGTTTGGATCCCCATTCCCAGCTGGAATTCCGGGTTGGGATCCCCATTCCCAGCTGGAATTCCGGGTTGGGATCCCCATTCCCAGCTGGAATTCTGGGTTGAGATCCCCATTCCCGGCTGGAATTCCGGGCTGGGATCCCTTTTCCGGCTGGAATTCCGGGTTGGGATCCCCTTCCCAGCTGGAATTTTGGGTTCGGATCCCCATTCCCAGCTGGAATTCCGGGTTGGGATTCCCAGCTGGAATTCCCATCCCTGTGGATGTGGGATGAGGACAGGGCCTTTTCCAACCTCTGCAATTCCCGGATTTCCGTCTCCGTGTCGGCTCTGGGGAGGGATGGATTTTCGGGAACGCTGCATATTCCGTGTGGGAACGCTCCCAGTGCTCCCGGTCCGGAATTCCAGGAGCTCCCCCGAGCCTTTGCCGGGGTCCCATCCCGGAAAACCTCGGGAAGAGCTCGGGATCCCGGGAATCTCGGCAGGGCTCGCCCGCGGCTCTTCCCGGATCCCTGCTCAATCCATTACCGGCCTTGGCAATTCCCGGCGTTCCGGGGGCGGCCGGAGCTCGGAATTCTCCTGGAAAGGCCCCGGGAGCCGCAGCCCTGACCGGGGCAAAACCTCGGAGAGGGGGAGAATTCCGGAATTACAGCTGGAAAAACGGCCCGGGAAAGGCTGGGATACACCGGGAATGGGATCGGGAATGGGGTCGGGAATGGGGTCGGGAATGGGGTCGGGAATGGGGTCAGGAATGGGATTGGGAATGGGATCGGGAATGGGATCGGGATGGCGCCGCCGAATTCCAGAGGGATCCCAACATCAGAGATCCCAGGGATTTTTCCAGAGGATCCTCCTGAGCCAAGGCCGCCCCCGGAGCGCAGGATTTCTCTGGAATAACAATTCCGGGAATGTGTGGAAAAGCTTGGGAATGCTTCCCCGGAGCTGCCAGAGGGGGGAGCGCTGCTCCCGGCCCTGAGGCAATTCCACATCCATTGTTCCCTCTTCCCAAAAAAAACCCCCTGGCAGGGCTCGGGAAAACGCCGGGATTCGGGTTCGGCGCTCCTCATCCCGGATTTTCGGGAATGGCTCCGTGGTATTCCGGTCCTAACTAATTCCTGACCCCCTCCCAGGAAAAGTTTTCCATGGATTTCACCCTGCGAGGGATTGAAGCAGGCAGGGAATTTTGGGAGAAGTGGGATTTGCTCTGGAAAATCAGACAGATTAGGCAGGAAAATGTGAGCGGTTTTTCCTGGATTTCAGTAAAATGATGGAAATTTTGGGATCAAGAATTCAAGGGAACGGCATCAGGTGGCACCATGGAGTGGGGGTTAGGTGGGATTTTTGGGAATATTCCCATTCCCAGCGGGATAAATCTCTGGGATCGTGGCACTTGGAGATGTTCAGGTGGGATTTTTGGGAATATTCCCATTCCCAGCGGGATAAATCTCTGGGATCGTGGCACTTGGAGATGTTCAGGTGGGATTTTTGGGAATATTCCCATTCCCAGCGGGATAAATCTCTGGGATCGTGGCACTTGGAGATGTTCAGGTGGGATTTTTGGGAATATTCCCATTCCCAGCGGGATAAATCTCTGGGATCGTGGCACTTGGAGATGTTCAGGTGGGATTTTTGGGAATATTCCCATTCCCAGCGGGATAAATCTCTGGGATCGTGGCACTTGGAGATGTTCAGGTGGGATTTTTGGGAATATTCCCATTCCCAGCGGGATAAATCTCTGGGATCGTGGCACTTGGAGATGTTCAGGTGGGATTTTTGGGAATATTCCCATTCCCAGCGGGATAAATCTCTGGGATCGTGGCACTTGGAGATGTTCAGGTGGGATTTTTGGGAATATTCCCATTCCCAGCGGGATAAATCTCTGGGATCGTGGCACTTGGAGATGTTCAGGTGGGATTTTTGGGAATATTCCCATTCCCAGCGGGATAAATCTCTGGGATCGTGGCACTTGGAGATGTTCAGGTGGGATTTTTGGGAATATTCCCATTCCCAGCGGGATAAATCTCTGGGATCGTGGCACTTGGAGATGTTCAGGTGGGATTTTTGGGAATATTCCCATTCCCAGCGGGATAAATCTCTGGGATCGTGGCACTTGGAGATGTTCAGGTGGGATTTTTGGGAATATTCCCATTCCCAGCGGGATAAATCTCTGGGATCGTGGCACTTGGAGATGTTCAGGTGGGATTTTTGGGAATATTCCCATTCCCAGCGGGATAAATCTCTGGGATCGTGGCACTTGGAGATGTTCAGGTGGGATTTTTGGGAATATTCCCATTCCCAGCGGGATAAATCTCTGGGATCGTGGCACTTGGAGATGTTCAGGTGGGATTTTTGGGAATATTCCCATTCCCAGCGGGATAAATCTCTGGGATCGTGGCACTTGGAGATGTTCAGGTGGGATTTTTGGGAATATTCCCATTCCCAGCGGGATAAATCTCTGGGATCGTGGCACTTGGAGATGTTCAGGTGGGATTTTTGGGAATATTCCCATTCCCAGCGGGATAAATCTCTGGGATCGTGGCACTTGGAGATGTTCAGGTGGGATTTTTGGGAATATTCCCATTCCCAGCGGGATAAATCTCTGGGATCGTGGCACTTGGAGATGTTCAGGTGGGATTTTTGGGAATATTCCCATTCCCAGCGGGATAAATCTCTGGGATCGTGGCACTTGGAGATGTTCAGGTGGGATTTTTGGGAATATTCCCCCTGGGAAGGGCTGCCCAGGGCTGGAATTCCCATCCCTGTGGATGTGGGACTGGGATCATGGAATTTTGCTGGAAAAGCTGGATTTGTTGGAGGAGGCTCTGCCGTCCCTGGGGCCGTCCTGGTGTCATTCCCTGTTTTCCGTGGCTCCGTCGGCACAAATTCCACCCGGGATCTGCTCAGGATGCTCCCAAATTCCCCCAGGCTTGGCTTTTCCCTGGATTTATGGGATTTTGGGAAGGAATTCCTGTCTGGGATGGAATTCCCAGACAATCTGGGGCTGCTCCGTGCCCGGAGCATCCCGGGATAGCAGGAGCTGCCCCGCAGGAATGGGATCATCCCTAAAATCCCTTCCATCCCAAACATTTCCGTGATTCCATGGTTTTAGGATTCCGTGGTTTTAGGGCTCCAGTTAAATCCCAATTCCCAACCCATCCCTGTTCGCTCAGCCGGATTTTCCAGGGCTGGATTTGGGATCAGTCCCGGAGCCCTGGGGGCCCACAGGGATCAGCAGGAGCTGGGAATGCTGGGAGTGTGCAGCTGGAAAATGGGAATTCCAGGAGATCCCCGAGCCTTTCCCATGGGCTTTTCCGGGAGAGCTGGAGAGGGATTTGCTGTAAAACCTGGAAGGATGAGAAACAGGGAACGGCTTCCCGCCGGATTTACGGGATTTTGGGCTGGAATTCCTGGCTGTGAGGGGCGCTGGGATGGAATTCCCTGCGAGCGTCCGGGATCCGAGGGTTGATCCCGGAATTCCCTGCTTCCCGAGGCAGTCTGCGATTCCGCGGCACCTGCATCCCGGCCCGGCGGCAGGTCTGGAAAAGCTCCGGAGCGGCCCCCGGGAGCGCTTTCCTCTGGAATTGCCCCCGCGCTCCGCACGGATCCGTCCTGGCCGCGCTCCCGCCGTCCCGGCGGCCGCCGCAGCCGCCTGGCCGCGTTCCCGGGAAGCGGCGGCGCTCCCGGCCCGGGCCCTGCTGGCCCGGCGGGGACACGGGGCCAGCCCGGCTCCCGGCGGTGGCACCGGGCCAGTCCCGGCTCTTTGGGATGACAGGGACACAATCCGGGCTCCCGGGGATGGCACGGGGCCAGCCCGGCTCCCGGCGGTGGCACCGGGCCAGTCCCGGCTCTTTGGGATGACAGGGACACAATCCGGGCTCCCGGGGATGGCACGGGGCCAGCCCGGCTCCCGGCGGTGGCACCGGGCCAGTCCCGGCTCTTTGGGATGACAGGGACACAATCCGGGCTCCCGGGGATGGCACGGGGCCAGCCCGGCTCCCGGCGGTGGCACCGGGCCAGTCCCGGCTCTTTGGGATGACAGGGACACAATCCCGGCTCCCGGGGGTGGTGCAGAGCTGATCCCGGCTCTTTGGGATGGCACCGGGCCAGTCCCGGAGCTGATCCCGGCTCCCGGGGGTGGCACCGGGCCAGTCCCGGCTCTTTGGGAAGGCAGAGATCCCAGTCCCGGCTCTTTGGGATGACAGGGACACAATCCCGGCTCCCGGGGATGGCACCGGGCCAGTCCCGGGTCTTTGGGATGGCAGGGACACAATCCCGGCTCCCGGGGGTGGCACCGGGCCAGTCCCGGAGCTGATCGCGGCTCCCGGCGGGGGCACCGGGCCAGTCCCGGCTCCCGGGGGGGGGGCAGAGCTGATCCCGG
>NW_024503258.1:5320-7149 GCF_017590055.1 Onychostruthus taczanowskii
GGCTCTTGGGGGTGCAGGGACACAACCCCGTCTCCCGGGGGTGGCACCGGGCCAGTCCCGGGTCTTTGGGATGGCAGGGACACAATCCCGGCTCCCGGGGGTGGTGCAGAGCTGATCCCGGCTCCCGGGGGTGGCACCGGGCCAGTCCCGGGTCTTTGGGATGGCAGGGACACAATCCCGGCTCCCGGGGGTGGTGCAGAGCTGATCCCGGCTCCCGGGGGTGGCACCGGGCCAGTCCCGGCTCTTTGGGGTGCAGGGACACAATCCCGGCTCCCGGGGGTGGCACCGGGCCAGTCCCGGGTCTTTGGGGGGGTACAGAGCTGATCCCGGTTCCCGGGAATGCCACAGAGCTGATCCCGGCTCCCGGGGGTGGCACCGGGACAGTCCCAGAGCTGATCCCGGCTCCCGGGGGTGGCACCGGGCCAGTCCCGGCTCTTTGGGATGACAGGGACACAATCCTGGCTCCCGGGGATGGCACCGGGCCAGTCCCGGCTCTTTGGGATGACAGGGACACAATCCCGGCTCCCGGGGGATGGCACCGGGCCAGTCCCGGCTCTTTGGGATGACAGGGACACAATCCCGGCTCCCGGAGGTGGCACAGATCCCGATCCCGCTCCCTGCCCTGACCCCGCTCCCGGTGTCCCGGGGCTGGCACCGATCCCGATCCCGCTCCCTGCTCTGATCCCACTCCCAGCTCCCTGGGGCTGGCACAGATCCCACTCCCGGTGTCCCGGGGCTGGCACAGATCCCGATCCCGCTCCTGCTCCCGGTGCCCTGGAATGACTTGGATCCCAATCCCGGTGCCTCGGGGCTGGCACAGATCCCGATCCCGCTCCCTGCTCTGATCCCACTCCCAGCTCCCTGGGCTGGCACAGATCCCGAACCCGGTCCCTGCTCTGATCCCGCTCCCGGTGCCCTGGAATGACTTGGATCCCAATCCTGGTGCCCTGAGGCTGGCACAGATCCCGTCCCTGCTCTGATCCCACTCCCAGTGCCCTGGAATGACTTGGATCCCAGTCCCGGTGCCCCAGAGCTGGCACAGATCCCGATCCCGCTCCCTGCTCTGACCCCGCTCCCGGTGCCCTGGAATGACTTGGATCCCAATCCCAGCTCCCTGGGGCTGGCACAGATCCCAATCCCGGTGCCCCGGGGCTGGCACCGATCCCGATCCCGCTCCCTGCCCTGACCCCGCTCCCGGTGCCCCCGTGCCGTGCCGGCGCTGCGGCGGCATTCCCGGCCGGAGCGGAGATGGATGTGCCGGGGCTGCCGGCGGGAGGAAGCGGCCGGGGGCTCCGTTTCCTCCTGGAATGACAATTCCAGATGTCGGGATAATGGATGGATGGAGGGACGAGGGCTCGGAGCGCTCCGGCGGCGCTTCCAAGGCCGTTCCCTCCTCCGCAGCCGCGCCGGGGGGAGGCTCCCGGCGGGATCGGGAGCTCGGTGTGCCGGAGCCGGGAGCCAGCGGCGCGGGAGGGGGAGAATTCCAGGGCAGTGAACAACGGGAATGTGCCGCTGGCAGCGCTTCCCGAGGCCTCCGGAGCGTGGCCGGAGGGGCCCCGCGCGTGCTCCGGGGCTGCCGGGGGCTGGGATAGCGGGATAATGGGAATGGGGGTTGAGAATGGGGAGTGGGAGTGGGATAATGGGAGTGGGGATTGGGAATGGGGCTTGGGAATGGCGTAGTGGGGTTGGGATAATGGGATAATGGGAATGGGGGTTGGGAATGGGGAGTGGGAATGGGATAATGGGAGTGGGGAGTGGGAATGGGACTGGGAGGGATTGGGAATGGGGTAGGAGGGACTGAAAATGGACTGGGAGGGGCTGGGGGGGAC
>NW_024503258.1:7489-19665 GCF_017590055.1 Onychostruthus taczanowskii
TGGGAATGGGGAGTGGGAGTGGGATAATGGGAATGGGGAGTGGGAATGGGGAGTGGGAGTGGGATAATGGGAATGGGGGTTGGGAATGGGGAGTGGGAATGGGATAATGGGAGTGGGGAGTGGGAATGGGAATGGGGAATGGGGATTGGGAATGGGGAGTGGGAGTGGGAGAATGGGATTGGGATAATGGGAATGGGGGTTGGGAATGGCATAATGGGATTGGGATAATGGGAATGGGGACTGGGAATGGGGGAATGGGAATGGGGAATGGGAATGGGATAATGGCAATAGGAATGGGGAGTGGGAATGGAGGGTTGGGGGATATGGGAATGGGGATTGGGAATGGAGAATGGGAATGGGGGCTTGGGAATTGGGGCTGGGGGACTGGGAATGGGATAATGGGAATAGGAATGGGGATTGGGAATTGGGCATGGGGAATGGGAATGGAATGGGGGATTGGAAATGTGAATTGGGCTGGGAGCAGCTGGATGAGGATTGGGAACAGGGACAGGATTGGGATTGGGAATGGGATTGGGAATGGGGGATTTGGAATCAGGCAGGGCATTGGGAATGGGATTGGGAATGGGGGATTTGGAATCAGGCAGGGCATTGGGAATGGGATTGGGAATGGGGGATTTGGAATCAGGCAGGGCATTGGGAATGGGAATGGGGAGCAGGGATGGGGTAATGACAGGGATTGGGGCAGGAATTTATGGGTTTAGCTCCAAAAACAGGGAATGGTTTGTGAGGGAATGGCTTGGATTGCCCAAATTCCAGCCTCACCTCTCCCAAATTCCAGCCCCACTTCTCCCAAATTCCACATCCAGTTTTCCCAGCTTCCAGCCTCAGTTTCCCACCTTTGAGCACTGGTTCTTCCCAAATTCCAGCCCCATTTTTCTCAACTTCCAGCCTCAGTTTTCCCAGCTTCCAGCCCCGTTTTTCCCACATTTCATCCTCAGTTTTCCCAACTTTCAGCACTGATTCTCCTAAATTCCAGCTCCATTTCTCCCAGCTTCCAGCCTCAGTTTCCCCAATTTCCAGTCACACTTTTTCCAACTTCCAGCTCCAATTCTCCCAAATTCCAGCCCCATTTCCCCCAAATTCCAATCCCATTTTTCCCAAATTCCAGTTCCATTTTCCCAAATTCCAGCCCCATTTTTCCCAAATTCCAGTTCCATTTTTCCCAATTTCCAGTTCCATTTTCCCAAATTCCAGCCCCATTTTTCCCAAATTCCAGTTCCATTTTTCCCAATTTCCAGTTCCATTTTCCCAAATTCCAGCCCCATTTTTCCCAAATTCCAGCCCCATTTCCCTCAGTTTCCATCCCCATTTTCCCCAAATTCCAGCCCCATTTTTCCCCAGTTTCCAGCCCCATTTCCCCCAGTTTCCAGCCCCATTTTTCCCAGTTTCCATCCCCATTTTTCCCAGTTTCCAGCCCCATTGTTCCCCAGTTTCCAATCCCATTTTTCCCATTTTCCAGCCCCATTTCCCTCAGTTTCCAGCCCCATTTTTCCCCAGTTTCCAGCCCCATTTCCCCCAGTTTCCAGCCCCACTTTCCCCAATTTCCAGCCCCATTTTCCCCAATTTCCAATCCCATTTTCCCCAAATTGCACCCCCATTTTTCCCAGTTTCCATCCCCCTTTTCCCCAAATTCCACCCCCATTTTTCCCAGTTTCCATCCCCCTTTTCCCCAAATTCCACCCCCATTTTTCCCAGTTTCCATCCCCCTTTTCCCCAAATTCCACCCCCATTTTTCCCAGTTTCCATCCCCCTTTTCCCCAAATTCCACCCCCATTTTTCCCAGTTTCCATCCCCCTTTTCCCCAAATTCCACCCCCATTTTTCCCAGTTTCCATCCCCCTTTTCCCCAAATTCCACCCCCATTTTTCCCAGTTTCCATCCCCCTTTTCCCCAAATTCCACCCCCATTTTTCCCAGTTTCCATCCCCCTTTTCCCCAAATTCCACCCCCATTTTTCCCAGTTTCCATCCCCCTTTTCCCCAAATTCCACCCCCATTTTTCCCAGTTTCCATCCCCCTTTTCCCCAAATTCCACCCCCATTTTTCCCAGTTTCCATCCCCCTTTTCCCCAAATTCCACCCCCATTTTTCCCAGTTTCCATCCCCATTTTCCCCAAATTCCATCCCCATTTCCCCCAGTTTCCAGCCCCATTTTCCCCCAGTTTCCAGCCCCAGTTCTCCCAGTTTCCAATCCCATTTTTCCATAATTGCACCCCCATTTTTCCCAGTTTCCATCCCCATTTTCCCAGTTTCCAAGTTTCCAGCTCCATTTTCCCCAAATTCCAATCCCATTTTCCCCAAATTCCATCCCCAGTTCTCCCAGTTTCCAGCTCCATTTTCCCCAAATTCCAATCCCATTTTCCCCAAATTCCATCCCCAGTTCTCCCAGTTTCCAGCTCCATTTTCCCCAAATTCCAATCCCATTTTCCCCAAATTCCATCCCCAGTTCTCCCAGTTTCCAGCCCCATTTTTCCCAGTTTCCATCCCCATTTTCCCCAAATTGCACCCCCATTTTTCCCAGTTTCCATCCCCATTTTCCCAGTTTCCATCCCCATTTTCCCATTTTCCATCCCCATTTCCCCACCTCCCCACCTGTGACTCTGCTCCGGCCATTCCCACCCGGGACAATCCCAAGGATCCACGGGGCCCATCCCACATTTTTGGGATCCCTCTGATGGCACGCACCCCCTGCGATGCCTTTCCTCGGGAAAACCCCTGGGAATTCCGGCGCCCCTCCCCCGGAATTCCCGATGGATCCGGGCACAATCCCGATCCCTGCCGCCCCCAGCTCCGCCGGATTTCGGGACGAGCTTTGATCCGGGATTTCCAGCGGCTCGCTCTTGTTATTCCCATCATTGTCCCGGTGTTTCCGAAGCCTCTGGCACTCTCGGCCCGGTGTAAGACAATCCCTCCCTCCCCGGCCCTTTCGGGATCGGATCCCGGCCCTTTTCCAGGATCGGATCCCGGCCCTTTTCCAGCTTTTCCAGCCTCTCCCCCCACGAGCTCCCTTCGGCTCCTGCGGCTGTTGTGGCTTCCCGGCCTCCGCTGCGCTTCCGACGGCTCCGATCCCGCTTTTCCACACAAATCCCGATTTTCCACCTCCTCACATCCACAAATTCCCTCCAGGCCGTCCCCTCTCCGTGTTATGGATCCTGCTTTTCCACACAAATCCCGATTTTCCACCTCCTCACATCCACAAATTCCCTCCAGGCTGTCCCTTCTCCTTCTTATCCATCCTGCTTTTCCATATAAATCTTCCTTTTCCCTGTTTTCCCTCGTTTCAGATCCTGCTTTTCCCCACAAATCCCGATTTTCCTTTCCCCTAAAGCCACAGATTCCCTCCAGGCTGTCCCTTCTCCTTCTTATCCATCCTGCTTTTCCATATAAATCTTCCTTTTCCCTGTTTTCCATCATTTCCATCATTTTGGGAAAACCGAGGCTGGAAATTTGGGAGATGTGGGGCTGGAATTTGGGAAAACTGGGGCTGGAAATTGGGAAAAACCAAGGCTGGAATTTGGGATAAAAGGGCTGGAATTTGGGAAAACCAAGGCTCAAATTTGGGAGGAGCAAGGCTGGAATTTGGGAAAACTGAGGCTGGAAATTTGGGAGAAGTGGGGCTGGAATTTTGGGAGAATTTGGGGCTGGAATTTGGGAGAATTTGGGGCTGGAAATTGGGAAAGCCGAGGCTGGAATTTGGGATAAAAGGGCTGGAATTTGGGAAAACCAAGGCTGAAAAGTGGGATAAAAGGGCTGGAATCTAGGAGAAATGGGGCTGGAAAATTGGGAAAACCAAGGCTGGAAATTGGGGAAAAAAAGGCATCATTTCAGATCCTGCTTTTCCACACAAATCCCGATTTTCCAGCCCCCTGCAGCCACCAAATCCCTCCAGGCTGTCCCTTCTCCCTCTTATCCATCCCGATTTTCCATACAAATCCCGATTTTCCACCTCCTCACATCCACAGATTCCCTCCAGGCTGTCCCCTCTCCCTGTTGTGGATCCTGCTTTTCCACACAAATCCCGATTTTCCACCTCCTCACATCCACAGATTCCCTCCAGGCTGTCCCCTCTCCCTGTTGTGGATCCTGCTTTTCCACACAAACTGGGAAAACCAAGGCTGGAATTTAGGAGAAGTGGGGCTGAAATTTGGGATAAAAAAATCCGGAATTTTGCCCAAAAACTGCGGTCGGAAATACGGAAATTTGAGGCTGGGAAGTGAAAAATTGGGATCCTGCCGGGATCAGCCTGCCCACAAAGGGTTAAAGCAGCCGGGCTTGGGCGGCTCCAGCCCAGCAAGGGTTAAATTCCCAAATTTCGGGCAGGAAAAGCTTTTTCCGTGTGGAAGGAATGACATCACCCAAAACATTGGAATGACCCGGAGCCAGCGGAAACTTTTCCTGATTTTTTTATACTCCTGCTTTTTTTTTTTTTTTTTAATATTCCACCTTTTTTTGTATTCCTGCTTTTTTATTTTCCTGCTTTTTATATTCCACTTTTTTTTTATCCCACCTTTTTTTAATTCCTGGTTTTTGTTATATTCCTGCTTTTTTTTTTTTATATTCCTGCTTTTTTTTTTTTGTTATATTCCTGCTTTTTTTTTATATTCCTGCTTTTCTTCTATTCCTGCTTTGTTCTCTCCCTTCTGGAAATTTTCCCGCTCCGTGCTGCCGGCTGGCTTTGGAATGTCTTCCCAAAAATTCCAGGGAAAAAGGAGGGAGAGATTTATCCCAAATTCTGCATCTGAAATCCGGGAAGAGGGAGATCCAGAGGGTCGGGATTGGCATTCCCACATTAATTCCCCAATTCCCATAAAATTCCCTCCAGGCTGTCCCCTCTCCGTGTTATAGATCCCGTTTTTCCACACAAATCCCGATTTTCCTCCTCCTCACATCCACAAATTCCCTCCAGGCTGTCCCCTCTCCCTGTTGTGGATCCCACTTTTCCACACAAATCCTGATTTTCTCTGTTTTCCATCATTTCAGATCCCGCTTTTCCACACAAATCCCGATTTTCCACCTCCTCACATCCACAAATTCCCTCCAGGCTGTCCCCTCTCCCTGTTGTGGATCCTGCTTTTCCACACAAATCCCCTTTTTCCCTGTTTTCCATCATTTCAGATCCCGCTTTTCCACACAAATCCCGATTTTCCACCCCCCTGCCGCCACCAATTCCCTCCAGGCTGTCCCTTCTCCTTCTTATCCATCCTGCTTTTCCATATAAATCTTCCTTTTCCCTGTTTTCCCTCGTTTCAGATCCCGCTTTTCCACACAAATCCCGATTTTCCACCTCCTCACATCCACAGATTCCCTCCAGGCTGTCCCTTCTCCTTCTTATCAATCCTCCTTTTCCACACAAATCCCGATTTTCCCTGTTTTCCATAGTTTCAGGTCCTGCTTTTCCACACCAATCCCCCTTTTCCCTGTTTTCCATCATTTCAGGTCCTGCTTTTCCACACAAATCCCCTTTTTCCCTGTTTTCCATCATTTCCATCATTTTGGGAAAACCGAGGCTGGAAATTTGGGAGATGTGGGGCTGGAATTAGGGAAAACTGAGGCTGGAAATTTGGGAAAAAAAGGGCAGAAAGTTGGGAAAACCAAGGCTGAAAAGTGGGATAAAAGGGCAGGAAAAGTGGGATAAAAGGGCTGGAAAATTGGGAAAACCAAGGCTGGAATGTAGGAGAAGTTGGGCTGAAATTTGGGAAAACTGAGGCTGAAAGTTGAGATAAAAGAGCTGGAATTTTGGTAAAAGCTGGGGCTGGAATTTTGGGATAATAGGGCTGGAAATTTGGGAAAACCGAGGCTGGAAATTTGGGAAAACTGAGGCTGGAAATTAGGAAAACAAAGGCTGGAATTTGGGAAAAACAGGGATGGAAATTTGGGAGAAGTGGGGCTGGAACATTCCCGGGATGTTCCGGGCTTCGGGATCGTTCCCCGCAAACTCCGGGATTTGCTTCCCCGATTCCCGGGAATATTCACGGCCAGAAAACTTTGGGAAATCTCTTTTCCACTCCTCCATCCCGAATTTCCTCCTGCTGCCCAGCAGGGAGCATCCAGAGGGGAAACTTTGGGATGTGGATCCCACCCAGGACTGGCTTTGGCTCCGATGATCCCGCAGATATTTTGGGAAGATTCCTGGTTTTTGCTGTGGCGACGGCAGAGTCCGGATTTAGAGCTCGGGAACGGGGCCGGGCTTGAGGGGGGTGGGGGTTTCCTCTGTTTGGGTGGATTTTTATGGATTTTTTACGGATTTTGATGGAATTTTTTTAACGTTGCCTTGACTGGAATCCGTGCGGAGAGCTCCTGCCCGGGGATATTCCGGTGCCAGGCCCGGATCCCGAGGGAGCTCCGGAGGCGCCGCCGGTGCCCGCTCGGATTCCTCGGAGCTCTCGTCATGGGGGTGGATCCGAGAGCAGCGGGAGCTGCCCGGAAATTCCAGTGGAAAACAGCCCCAAATTCCGCTGGAAAACGGCCACGCCGCCCTCGTTTCCCTGGTTTTCCCGAGTTTTTCTGGGATGTGGAGCCGGGCATGGAATTCGTTATCCCGAGGTTGGATTTTGGGAATGATTCCCCGCCTGGCACAAACCCCTGGTCCCTGGGGATTGGGTTCCCTGTGGATGTGGCACTTGGGAATGTGGCCAGGGCATTGGGATTGGGGCTTTTCCAGCCTCTGGAATTCCAGGATTCCGTCCATGGAGTCGTGCTCCCGGGAGGTTTTCATCGTGAAAACAGAAGGAGCTGCTGAGCTGTTCTCAAACATTCCCAAACTTTGGCAAAATAGGATCAAATCCACAGGAAAAAAAACAAACAAACCAACAAATAATCCCAAATCCAGATCCCGGCTGATCCCATTCCCTTGGGATGGATTTATCCAGGGAAAAACCAGAGCTGGAAGCACGGCCCTGGTGGGATTTGCAGGAGGGAAGGAGCTGTGGGATTCATCCCATTCCCGGTGGGATAGGAAGATCCCTGGGATTCCAGCTCCAGCAGCAAATCCCAGGGCTTCAAATCCAGCCAGGAAGGTTTGGGAATTCCTGGGAAAAGGCAGGAGCAGGGCGAGGATCATCCTGGGAAGGAGCCGGGGCTGAAACCGTGGATTTTCCCTCTGGAAGGAGCTTCCCTGTGGGAATTCCCTGCGGGAATTCTTCCCTTCTTTTCCATATCCCAGGGCTCTGCCTCTTCCCAGGGAATCTTTGGGAATCTCCGAGTCCAATCCCTGCTCCTTGTCCCTCCTGGGCCTCCCGGATTTCGGGACAGTTTGGATTCCTCTCTCCTCATCCAGGAGCGCAGCTCGTCCCAAAAAAACAGCTCCGGCCTGAGCTGGGATTCCTGGAAAAACTCCGGAACAAAACAATCCCTGGCAAAGGCCGGGAGATAGCGAGGGCTCGGAGCTGCCGGCGCAAGCCCCGGCAATTCCCAAAGAATTCCCGGCAATTCCCAAACAATTCCTGGCATTCCCGGGGCCGGGATCCAGCCCTGGCAGTGGCCCAGGATCATCCCGGGATATCGGGAAGTTCCCAGCCCGTGGGATGGTTGGAATGGGATTTTCCCTGAAATCTCTTCCTGGCCAAAGCATTCCAGGATCCCATGGACAGAATTCCAGGCCAGGATCCCATGGACAGGATCCCATGGACAGAATTCCATGGCCAGGATTCCATGTTTGGGAATACAGGGCTGGATCTGGGATGGATCCCTGGAGTGTGTCAGGAGCGCAGGGTGGAATCCCTGGAATGTTTGGGAGCCAAGGGCCGGATCCCTGGAATGTGTTTGGGAATACAGAGCTGGAATTCTGGAATGTTTGGGAATACAAGGCTGGAATTCTGGAATGTGTTTGGGAATACAGGGCTGGAATTCTGGAATGTGCTTGGGAATACAGGGCTGGGATTCTGGAATGTGTTTGGGGATACAGGGCTGGAATTCTGCACTGTTTGGGAATACAGAGCTGGAATTCTGGAATGTTTGGGAATACAAGGCTGGAATTCTGGAATGTATTTGGGAATGCAAGGCTGGAATTCTGGACTGTGTGGGAATACAGGGCTGGAATGCTGGAATGTGCTTGGGAATACAGGGCTGGGATTCTGGAATGTGTTTGGGGATACAGGGCTGGAATTCTGCACTGTTTGGGAATACAGAGCTGGAATTCTGGTGTGTGTTTGGGGATACAGAGCTGGAATTTTGTTTGGGAATCCAGGGCTGATCCTGGAGTGTGTTTGGGAATACAAGGCTGGAATTCTGGAATGTGTTTGGGAATGCAAGGCTGGAATTCTGGACTGTGGTTTGGGGATACAGGGCTGGAATTCTGCACTGTTGGGAATCCAGGGCTGGAATTCTGGAATGTGTTTTGGGAATACAGGGCTGGAATTCTGGAGTGCTTGGGAATGCCGGGCTGGAATTTTGGAATATGTTTGGGAATACAGTGCTGGAATTCTGGAATGTGTTTGGGAATCCAGGGCTGGAATTCTGGAGTGTGTTTGGGAATACAGGGATGGATGCCTGGAATGTGTTTGGGAATGCAGGGCTGGAATTCTGGAGTGTTTGGGAATACAGGGCTGGAATTCTGGACTGTTTGGGAATACAGGGCTGGATCCTGGAGTGTTTGGGAATGCAGGACTGGAATTCTGGACTGTTTGGGAATGCAGGGCTGGATCCTAGAGTGTGTTTGGGGATACAGGGCTGGAATTCTGGAATGTGTTTGGGAATCCAGGGCTGATCCTGGAGTGTGTTTGGGAATACAAGGCTGGAATTCTGGAATGTGTTTGGGAATGCAAGGCTGGAATTCTGGACTGTGTGGGAATACAGGGCTGGAATTCTGGAATGTGCTTGGGAATACAGGGCTGGAATTCTGGAGTGTGTTTCGGGAATACAGGGCTGGAATTCTGGAATGTGTTTGGGAATACAGGGATGGAATTCTGGAATGTGTTTGGGAATACAAGGCTGGAATTCTGGAGTATTTGGGAATGCAGGGCTGGAATTCTGGAATGTGTTTGGGAATACAGGGCTGGAATTCTGGAATGTGTTTGGGAATCCAGGGCTGGAATTCTGGAGTGCTTGGGAATACAGGGCTGGAATTCTGGAGTGCTTGGGAATACAGGGCTGGAATTCTGGAGTGCTTGGGAATACAGGGCTGGAATTCTGGAGTGCTTGGGAATACAGGGCTGGAATTCTGGAGTGCTTGGGAATACAGGGCTGGAATTCTGGAATGTGTTTGGGAATACAGAGCTGGAATTCTGGAATTTGTTTGGGGATACAGGGCTGGAATTTTGGAGTGTTTGGGAATACAGGGCTGGAATTCTGGAATGTGTTTGGGAATCCAGGGCTGGAATTCTGGAGTATTTGGGAATACAGGGCTGGATCCTGGAGCCAAGGGCTGGATCTCTGGAGTGCTCCAAACCCCTGGAATGTGTTTGGGAGCAAAGGGCCGGATCCCTGGAACATACTGGGAGCTAAAGTTTGGATCTTTGGAGCGTGTTGGGAGCAAAGGGCCGGACCTCTGGAACGCGTCCAGATCCCTGGAATGTTTGGGAATAAAGGGGCCGGATCTTTGGAGCATGTCCGGAGCCAAAGGTCGGATCCCTGGAATGTGTCCAGATCCCTGGAGCGTGTCCAGATCCCTGGAATGTGTCCAGATCCCTGGAACGTGTCCAGATCCCTGGAGCGTGTCCAGCTCCCGGAGCGTGGCCGTGGCTTTGCTCCGGAGCCAAATCCCTGGAACGGCTTTTCCCGGCTCCCGCTGCCGCTCCGGCGGCTGCCAGAGGCCACGGCCCCGCTCCCGGCCCTGCTTCCCTCCCTCCCTCCCGCCTTCCCGTCATCCCATGGATCCCATCCCATGGATCCCATCCCATCGATCCCATCCCAGTCCCATCCTCCCAATCCCATCCCATGGATGGCATCCCAGTCCCATCCCATGGATCCCATCCTATGGATCCCATCCCATGGATCCCATCCTATGGATTCCGTCCCATGGGTCCCAGCCCATGGATCCCATCCTATGGATTCCATCCCAGTCCCATCCCAATGATGGCATCCCAGTCCCATCCCATGGATCCCATCCCATGGATCCCATCCCATGGACCCCATCCCAGTCCCATTCCATGGATTCCGTCCCATGGATCCCATCCCATGGATCCCATCCCAGTCCCATCCCAGTCCCATCCCATGGATCCCATCCCATGGATCCCATCCCAGTCCCATCCTCTCAATCCCATCCTATGGATTGTGTCCCAATCTATCCTGTCCTATGGAACCCATTCTGTGGATCCCATCCCATCCCATGGATCCATCTTATGGATCCCATCCTATCCCATCCTATGGATGCCATTCCATCCCTTGCATCCTATCCCATCCTATGGATCCCATTCCATCCCATCCCATGGATTGCATCCCATGAATCACATCCCATCCTATGGATCCCATCCTATGGATCCCATCCCATCCTTTGGATCCATCCTATGTATCCCATCCCATGGATTGCATCCCCTGGATCCCATCCCATCCTATGGATCCTATCCCATGGATTCCATTCCAGTCCCATCCCATGGATCCCATCCCATCCTATCGATCCTATCCTGTCCTATGGAACCCATTCCTATGGATCCCATCCCATCCTATCCCATCCCATCCCATCGATCCATCTTATGGATCCCGTCCTGTGGATCCCATCCCATCCTGTGGATCCCATCCTGTGGATCCATTCTATGGATCTCACCCTATCCCATCGCTTGGATGCCATCCCATCCCATCCCATCCCACCTATGGATCCCATCCCATCGAATCCATCCCATCCCATCCCTTGCATCCCATCGCATCCCATGGATCCATCTTATGGATCCCATCCCATCCTATGGATCCCATCCTGTGGATCCATTCTATGGATCCCATCCCATCCCATCCTATGGATCCCATCCCATCCCTTGGATCCTATCCCATCCTATGGATCCCATTCCATCCCATCCCATGGATTGCATCCCATGAATCACATCCCATCCTATGGATCCCATCCCATCCCATGGATTGCATCCCATGGATCCCATCCCATCCTACGGATCTCATCCTACGGATCCCATCCCATCCTTTGGATCCATCCTATGGATCCCACCCTATCCCATCCCATGGATCCCATCCCAGTCCCATCCCATGGATCCCATCCCATCCTATCGAATCTATCCTGTCCTATGGAACCCATTCTGTGGATCCCATCCCATCCTATGGATCCCATCCTGTGGATCCATTCCATGGATCCCACCCTATCCCATCCCTTGGATCCCATCCCATCCTATCCCATCCTATCCCATCCCATCCTATGGATCTCATCCCATCCCATCCCATGGATCGCATCCCATGGATCCCATCCCATCCTTTGGATCCATCCTATGGATCCCCTCCCATGGATCGCATCCCCTGGATCCCATCCCCTGGATCCCATCCCATCCCAACCCCTATCCCATTATGCCACTATCCCAGCCTAAGGATCCTATCCCATTATCCCATCCCAACCCCTATCCCGTTATCCCATCCCAAGGATCCCATCCCATTATCCCAATCCCAATCCCATCCCAGTTCTGATCCCAGAGCCCATCCCAGTTCTGATCCCAATCCCAGAGCCTATCCCAGTTCTGTTCCCAATCCCAGAGCCCATCCCAGTTCTGATCCCAGAGCCCATCCCAGTTCTGATCCCAGAGCCCATCCCAGTTCTGATCCCAGAGCCCATCCCAGTTCTGATCCATGGCTGTGGGGTGAAGAATGAGGGATGGATCCACAGACCCGTGGCTGTGGGATCAGGGATGGACCCATGGATCAGGGATGGACCCGTGAGCCCATCCCAGTTCTGATCCATGGCTGTGGGGTGAAGAATCCAGGGATGAGGGATGGACCCGTGGCTGTGGGATCAGGGATGGACCCATGGATCAGGGATGGACCCGTGGCTGTGGGATCAGGAATGGACCCATGGATCAGGGATGGATCCATGGCTGTGGGATCAGGGATGGACCCATGGATCAGGGATGGACCCGTGGCTGTGGGATCAGGAATGGACCCATGGATCAGGGATGGACCCGTGGCTGTGGGATCAGGAATGGACCCATGGATCAGGGATGGATCCATGGCTGTGGGATCAGGGATGGACCCGTGGCTGTGGGGTGAGAGATGGACCCATGGATCAGGGATGGA
>NW_024503258.1:19944-20818 GCF_017590055.1 Onychostruthus taczanowskii
GTGGGCTGAGGGATGGATCCATGGCTGTGGGATCAAGGATGGATCCATGGATCAGGGATGGACCCGTGGCTGTGGGGTGAGGGATGGATCCATGGATCAGGGATGGACCTGTGGATCAGGAATGGACCTGTGGCTGTGGGATCAGGGATGGATCCGTGGATCAGGGATGGCTCCATGGCTGTGGGATCAAGGATGGATCCATGGCTGTGGGGTGAGGGACAGATCCTTGGCTGTGGGATCAAGGATGGATCCATGGATCAGGGATGGACCCGTGGCTGTGGGGTGAGGGATGGATCCATGGATCAGGGATGGACCTGTGGATCAGGAATGGACCTGTGGCTGTGGGATCAGGGATGGATCCATGGCTGTGGGATCAAGGATGGATCCATGGATCAGGGATGGACCCGTGGCTGTGGGATCAGGGATGGATCCATGGCTGTGGGATCAGGAATGGACCCATGGATCAGGGATGGACCCGTGGCTGTGGGATCAGGAATGGACCCATGGATCAGGGATGGATCCATGGCTGTGGGATCAGGAATGGACCCATGGATCAGGGATGGACCCGTGGCTGTGGGATCAGGAATGGACCCATGGATCAGGGATGGATCCATGGCTGTGGGATCAGGAATGGACCCATGGATCAGGGATGGACCCGTGGCTGTGGGATCAGGAATGGACCCATGGATCAGGGATGGATCCATGGCTGTGGGATCAGGGATGGACCCATGGATCAGGGATGGACCCGTGGCTGTGGGATCAGGAATGGACCCATGGATCAGGGATGGATCCATGGCTGTGGGATCAGGAATGGACCCATGGATCAGGGATGGATCCATGGCTGTGGGATCAGGGATGGACCCGTGGCTGTGGG
>NW_024503258.1:22165-24450 GCF_017590055.1 Onychostruthus taczanowskii
TGGCTGTGGGATCAGGGATGGATCCATGGCTGTGGGATCAGGGATGGATCCGTGGATCAGGGATGGATCCATGGATCAGGAATGGACCCGTGGCTGTGGGATCAGGAATGGACCCGTGGCTGTGGGATCAGGAATGGACCCGTGGCTGTGGGCTGAGGGATGGATCCATGGATCCGTGGCTGTGGGCTGAGGGATGGATCCATGGCTGTGGGATCAAGGATGGATCCATGGATCAGGGATGGACCCGTGGCTGTGGGGTGAGGGATGGATCCATGGCTGTGGGATCAGGGATGGATCCAGGGATCAGGATCAGGAATGGACCCGTGGCTGTGGGATCAGGAATGGACCCGTGGCTGTGGGCTGAGGGATGGATCCATGGATCCGTGGCTGTGGGCTGAGGGATGGATCCATGGCTGTGGGATCAAGGATGGATCCATGGATCAGGGATGGACCTGTGGATCAGGAATGGACCTGTGGCTGTGGGATCAGGGATGGATCCGTGGATCAGGGATGGCTCCATGGCTGTGGGATCAAGGATGGATCCATGGCTGTGGGGTGAGGGACAGATCCGTGGATCAGGGATGGACCCGTGGCTGTGGGATCAGGGATGGACCCATGGATCAGGGATGGACCTGTGGCTGTGGGAACAGGGATGGATCCATGGCTGTGGGATCAAGGATGGATCCAAGGATTAGGGATGGACCTGTGGCTGTGGGATCAGGGATGGATCCGTGGATCAGGAATGGACCCATGGATCAGGGATGGACCCGTGGCTGTGGGATCAGGGATGGATCCATGGATCAGGGATGGACCCGTGGCTGTGGGATCAGGGATGGATCCATGGATCAGGGATGGACCCGTGGCTGTGGGATCAGGGATGGATCCATGGCTGTGGGATCAGGGATGGACCCGTGGATCAGTGATGGACCCGTGGGTGTGGGATCAGGGATGGATCCATGGATTAGGGATGGACCCGTGGCTGTGGGATCAGGGATGGATCCGTGGATCAGGGATGGATCCATAGCTCCGGGATGGCTCCATGGCTGTGGGCTGAGGGATGGATCCATGGATCAGGGATGGATCCATGGATCAGGGATGGATCCATGGCTCCATGGCTGTGGGCTGAGGGATGCAGGTGCAGCCCCAGGGGGTTGCGGGGTCCGCTCCATCCCCATCCCTCCATCCCCATCCCTCCATCCCCATCCCTCCATCCCCATCCCTCCATCCCGATCCCTCCATCCCGATCCCTCCATCCCCATCCCTCCATCCCCATCCCTCCATCCCCATCCCTCCATCCCCATCCCTCCATCCCCATCCCTCCATCCCCATCCCTCCATCCCCATCCCTCCATCCCCATCCCTCCATCCCCATCCCTCCATCCCCATCCCTCCATCCCGATCCCTCCATCCCCATCCCTCCATCCCCATCCCTCCATCCCCATCCCTCCATCCCCATCCCTCCATCCCGATCCCTCCATCCCCATCCCTCCATCCCGATCCCTCCATCCCCATCCCTCCATCCCGATCCCTCCATCCCCATCCCTCCATCCCCATCCCTCCATCCCCATCCCTCCATCCCCATCCCTCCATCCTATCCCTCCATCCCGATCCCTCCATCCCGATCCCTCCAACCCGATCCCTCCATCCCGATCCCTCCATCCCCATCCCTCCATCCCCATCCCTCCATCCCCATCCCTCCATCCCCATCCCAGCTGGCCGATCCGGGATTGGAGCCAGCTGGGAAAAATCCCTCCGGGAATTTGGGGCAGGGGGAGCCAGCCCCGCGTGTGCCAGTCCGTCACCCCCTCCCAATTATCCCAATTATCCCAATTATCCCAGTTATCCCGGTGCTTATCCCATTGTTCATCCCGCTCTCCCCTCCCCCCCGCGCTCCCTGAGCTTTTCCCAGTTTTTTTTTTAATTTTTTTTCCCTTTTCCATCCATAACTTTAACGAGCGGGGCCTGCTCCGAACGGGAGCGCTGCTTTTGTGGGAGGCTCTTCCCGAGGGCCTCGGGAAGGGGGGTCTGGAATTCCGGCGGCTCCTCCGGAAGCGGCGGCGGCTGCGGGGGCCCCCAATCCCAAATCCGGGTGGCCACGGATCCCTCGGATCCCCCTCCGGAGCTGGGGCAGGGACCTGTCCTGGAAAATTGCTCGGGAATGGAGCTGGGAATGTGCAGGGGGAGCCGGGAATTCCAGGAGATGCCAGGGTCTATTCCAGGGGATTTTTGGGAGAGCTGCGGAGGGGGTTTGGGATGCAGGATGGAGGGATGGGAAACAGGGAATGG
>NW_024503259.1:0-541 GCF_017590055.1 Onychostruthus taczanowskii
GCCCGCACAGCTCCAGCCCCAGGTGCAGCGCGGCCGCCGCCAGGTGCGGGGGGGGGTGGCGCAGGCCCAGCCCCCCCGCGGCCCCGTCCCGCAGCAGCGCCCACGAGACCCCCGGGACCCTCCCCCAGGGACCCCCGCCCCAGCGGCCCAGCGCCAGCAGGTACTGCAGCAGGTACTGGGGGAGAGAGGTTAGAGACCCCTCCCCAAATACCCGAAATAGCCCAGAAACAGCCCAGAATCCCCCAGAGACCCCTCCCCAAATAGCCCAAACAGCCCAGAATCCCCTTAGAGACCCCTCCCCAAATAGCCGAAATAGCCCAGAATCCCATTGGAGACCCCTCCCCAAATAGCCAAAACCAGCCCAGAAACAGCCCAGAATCCCTTAGAGACCCCTCCCCAAATAGCCCAAACAGCCCAGAATCCCTTAGAGACCCCTCCCCAAATAGCCGAAATAGCCCAGAATCCCCCTAGAGACCCCTCCCCAAATAGCCAAAACCAGCCCAAAATAGCCCAAAAATAGCCCAGAATCCCCCTAGAGACC
>NW_024503260.1:0-541 GCF_017590055.1 Onychostruthus taczanowskii
AAGTAGATAAAATTTTATGACAATAAATGAGTAAGAATTCATAGTAAGGAAGAAGTAGAAATGCCTCAAGTGGAGTTTTTCCAGGTATTAGTGTTGCCTTCCTGAACTTCAGAGAATTATAAAGAGTCAGAGTATGTGTGGCTTATGTTTGTGTTTCTCTATAACAAAGAGGCAACTTTACATTCAGATTTTATTCTAGCATTTTGCTGAAGATTTTGTTCAGTACTGATTGACTCAGATAACACTCAAATAATGCCACAGTCTTAGATGTTGTAAATGTAGTTAGGAAGATCCTTGACACAGCAGGAAGACTGAGGAAACACTGCTCTAGTGGTCGCAAGAAATAAAGGTTATTCGCTAGCTGTGAGAGTTTACATGCTGCACACCCCTCACCTTCCAGTGTTTTCCTGTTGTGCTGGGCCATATCACTCTCTCTCTATCAAAAGGACAGGGGAAGAAAATGCAATGAAAATCTTGTAGGCAGGCTAAGGAGAGAAGGATCACTTTTCAACCACCATCATGGGCAAAACAGACTCAACTT
>NW_024503261.1:0-536 GCF_017590055.1 Onychostruthus taczanowskii
TGCATCTCATCAGGGCCTCTGGATTTATGTGTGTTATGAGTCTGCACAGTTGATCTCTAACCAAACTCTTTATGACTGGAAGAAGCCTTCTTTCCTCCAGCCTTCCTGTCCTTGCCCCAAGGTCTGAGATTTCCTGAGGGCTGGCCTCAGTAGCTAACATTGAAGGAAAGAAGGCATTCAGTAATTCTGCCTTCTCTCTGTCTTCCTTCACTACGACACCTATCTGATTCAGCAGTGACCCTACATTTTCCCTAGTTTTCTTTTTGCTGCTAATGTAATTGTAGAAGCCCTGCTTGTTCTTGATATTGACAGACTAAATTGCAAGTAGGCCTAGGCCTTTCTTGTCACATTCCTGCACACTCAGATGGTGTTCCATATGACCTGCTCCCTTTCCCATATCCCATAAATTTCTTTCTTGAGTTTGAAATTTACCAGAAGTTCTGTGCTTATCCATGCAAGTGTCTTGCCCCCTCTTCCTGATTTCTTGGTCATGGGAATGCACTGGACTTGAGGAAGTGATGCTTGAATATTGACCA
>NW_024503262.1:0-541 GCF_017590055.1 Onychostruthus taczanowskii
CTGAGACCCCCGGACAACCCCAAATCTCCATGTGAGATCCCTGGACACCGCTAGACCCCCCGTGTGATCCCCCGGACACCTCCCAAACCCCTTGTGAGACCCCTGGACACCTCCCAAACCCTCCGTGACACCCCCGGACATCCCCAGAGCCCCCCAGACACTCTCCAACTCCCCCAGACCCACCGTGAGACACCTCCAAACCCTTTGTGAGACCCCTGGACACCCCCAAACCCCTCGTGAGACCTCCGGACACCCCCAGACCCCCCCTTACCATGTCGGCCAGGGCCACGTAGAGGAAGATGCCGGCGGTGGCGGTGAGGAACCAGGGGGCGAGGGGGGTCCCGCTGTGACCCAGGGCCACCCCCGCCACCGCCCCCAGGCAGGAGAGCAGCGCCGAGAGCAGGTTGAGGAGCAGGACGGAGCGCGGGGCCGTGCCCGCCCGCAGCAGCACCGCCAGGTCACCTGCGGCCACGGGACGGTGGCACGGGGGGCTCAGGGGTGTCACCAGATAGGGGAAGGGGACAGGGACGGGGACAGGGAC
>NW_024503263.1:0-545 GCF_017590055.1 Onychostruthus taczanowskii
GGATAAAATAAATCTCCTTCCACAGGTACATACTGCTATGTAACTACACTGGGGTCACCAGCACAGCCTTTCTACCAGTTTACAGAGCACTTCTAACACATGGTACAGGGGACAGACACTGACTGACACCCCCAAGGAAAAAAGGGAGTTGCTGCTCTCCTTCTTGGCCATGCACCAAAACAGGTCCTAGCAGAGCACTGAGCACTGCCTGTGTCCAGCCCACCTGCCCTGCATGCAGCACTTCCAGCAGAACAATCAGACTCACTCTTGGGCTGCTGCAGGTCAAAGATGAGCTCTGCAGCCCTGCTCAGGCACAGGCGCACCTCAGCCACGGCCTGCAGGTATTCCACAGAGGCTTCCTGGGGAGCCCTGCTGCTGCTGGCTGGCAGGTAGTTCTCTGGAAGGGCTCTGTCCTCAGGCAGACTGTTTCCATGCCCACATCCCACACTGTCCTCTAACTTCTCACACATGGAATCCTATAGAGAGGTTGGAACACTGGTGAGTGGCAGAGCAACCTCACCCAGCCACCCCTGTGTCCCCAGGGC
>NW_024503264.1:0-541 GCF_017590055.1 Onychostruthus taczanowskii
AATTTACTGTATTGCATAAGACTCTGTGACCTGGCAAATTAATCTTAGTGTAGTAGAAGCCCAAATAATTATTAAATATTTTACTTCTTAGCACTCAAAAATAATCTATTTGACACGATATTAATTTACTGAAAATAAGCCCAGCCAACTACAGCTCTTATTTGGCATTTCTTTTCACAGGAGCCTGAAATATTTCACATGCAGCGATGTGCTGACAGGACCCTGACTGAGGGGTCCCTTAATGAATGCATTTCATTATCGGGGTCATTAACACCTCCTAAACGTGCTGCAGAGAGCACTGAGAGCACTGCTCAGATCTGGGCTGCTTCCATTTAGCAGACACCGTGTGCTGAAAAAAAATATGAACCAGATGGGAGAGAGGTTTGTTCTTTGCACTACGTCGATTTTTTGTGCTATTTAAACACGAGGAATTGTACAATTATGTAATGGTGAAATCCTGCACTCTTCAGTACTACACCTTGCACTAAAATAGGGATCCTGGCACAAGAGGAAGCCCTGCCACAGGTTTAAAGGCATTTTT
>NW_024503265.1:0-541 GCF_017590055.1 Onychostruthus taczanowskii
TGAGCTCACCTGGGGACACCTGGGGGTTACCTGGGCTCACCTGAGAAACCCAGAGCACTTTGGGAAAGATTTAAATGGAAATTTTGGGGATTTAAAGGGAGATTTGGGAGTCTAAAGTGACTTTGGGGGTAAAAATACAGACACAGGAACACCTGGGGGTCACCTGGGCTCACCTGGGGGTCACCTGAGCTCACCTGAGTAATCCAGAGCAGTTTGGGAGGGACTTGAAGGGAGATTTTGGGGATTTAAAGGGAGATTTGGGGGATTTAAAGGGAAACTTGGGGATCTGAAGTGGCTTTGAGGATAAAAATAGACACAGGAACACCTGGGGGTCACCTGAGCTCACCTGAGACCACCCAGGAGCACCTGGGGGCACCTGGGCTCACCTGAGACCACCCAGGAGCACCTGGGGGCACCTGAGAGATTCGGGAGGGAATTGAAAGGGAAATCTGGGGGGTGCAGGGTGGGCCAGGCACTAAAATTGGGGTGGGAAATTCACCTCAGCTCACCTGGACTCACCTGGGGGTCACCTGAGCTCACC
>NW_024503266.1:0-541 GCF_017590055.1 Onychostruthus taczanowskii
CAGTTTGATCCCAGTCTCTCCCAGTTTCTCTCTCGCCTCTTTCCCGCCGCCTTCACTTCCGCCCTCCCCGCCGCTTTCCCTGACGTCACTTCCGCTTTCCGCCCAAACCCAACATGGCGGCGGCGCGAACACCGCCCCTGGAGTGGGCGTGGCCAGCCCTGAGCGCGCCATATAAGGTTATGCCCATATAAGGTATGAAGGGGCGTGGTCACGCAGTATAGGGATTGATTGACAGTTCCGCTGCGGTGGGCGTGGCCTCGGCTCCGGTTTTGGGGCGTTTTGGGGCATTTTTGGGGTCGCGGAGGGGTCACAAAGTGCGGGGGGCACCCGAGACCCCCCTGAGTGTCCCCAAAATCCCAAAATTCCCCCAAAAATCCTAAAAAAATCCTAAAATAAAAAAAGTCCCAAAATAAAAAAAAATTCCCCCAAAATAAAAAATAAAATTCCCAAAAAATCCCTAAAATCCAAAAAATCTCCCCAAAAAATCCCTAAAAATCCCCCCAAAAAATTTTTTAAATCCCCCAAAAAATCCCCCAAAAAA
>NW_024503267.1:0-541 GCF_017590055.1 Onychostruthus taczanowskii
GGGGGCGGGGCCGGCGCGTGCGCGGAGCCATCGAAGGTGCCAGAAGGATCCGGGCGGCGGAGGCGGCGGAGCCGGTGAGGGGAGGGGGGTGCAGAGACTCCCGCCCTGGGTAGGGGGCGGTCAGGAGAGGAGGGGGGACCCCGGGATGGGAGATCCGTGTGGGGAAAGGCAGCCCTGAGCGGCGGGGAGGGGGCTTTGGGAGGGGTTTGTGAGGGGAGAGAGACCCTGAGGGGGATCTGAGAGGGGTTTGTGAGGGGAAAGAGACCCTGAGGGGGATCTGAGAGGGGTTTGTGAGGGGAGAGAGACCCTGAGGGGGATCTGAGAGGGGAGTTCGGGGTGTTCTGAGGGGTCTGAGGGGTTTATGAGGGTAAACAGCCTCTGAGGGGCCTCTGAGAGGGGATCTGAGGGGTTTGTGAGGGTAAACAGCCCCTGAACGTGTTCTGAGAGGGATTTGTGAGGGGATCCGGGGGGTTCTGAGGGGATCTGAGAGGGCTTCCGAGGGGTTTGTGAGGTTAAACAGCCCCTGAGGGGGCTCTGTGAG
>NW_024503268.1:0-540 GCF_017590055.1 Onychostruthus taczanowskii
CAGGGATCTGCATTTTCCAGCCTTTTCCCACCTTAATGATGGGATCCTTGGGTGGGGCCCACTCTGGGATGATCTTCCCGTGCATCCTCCAGGTTCCATAGGGGTTCACCAGGTACCTCTCAAACACAACATACTCCAGAACATCCTTGGGAATCTCCTCCCCGCCGTACATGAGCCGCCCAAAGCGGTCATAGATGGCCAAAATCTGTCCAAAGACCCCAAAAATCCCACAGGATGGATGGGGTTAGGAGGGACCTGCGATAATGAGAGATGGCCCTAGCAATGGGATGGGATTTAAGGGATTTCCAACCCAAAAAAGGGCTGGGATCTCTGTGCTGGGCTGGCAGCAGGCTGGGCTTGGTGAGGGAAGATGGAGGGATGGAATTTCCTAGGAGGAAAGGCTGGGAAAATGGGGATTGTTCATCTTGGAGAAGGCTCCTGGATGATCCAAGTGTGACCTTTCAGGAAAGGCTGGGGAAACTGGGATTAGTCAGCCTGGAGAAGGTTCCTGAGTGACCTAAGTGTGACCTTTCAGGAAAA
>NW_024503269.1:0-4489 GCF_017590055.1 Onychostruthus taczanowskii
GGGGCGGGGCCACAGGGGACAGGTGTGCTGGGGCGGGGCCGCGGCAAGGGGCGGGGCCAGGCTGAAGGGCGGGGCTACAGAAAGAGGCGGGGCCATTCGGGACAGGTGGGCTGAGGGGCGGAGCCAGATGAGACAGGGGTTAAGGGGCGGGGCCAATGAAATGGGCGGGGCCAGACAGAAAAGATAGGCTGAGGGGCGGGGCCAGGGGAAGGGGCGGGGCCAGGCAGTACAGCGGCTCTGGGGGCGTGGCCTGCACAGCCAAGGCGGGGTTAGAGTGGTGGGGAGGGGCCTAAAGAGGAAAGGGGCGTGGCCTGGCCAGCAAGGGCGGGGCTTGAGCCTTGGGAGGGGTCTTAAAAAGGGGCGTGGTCTGGGCAATGAGGGCGGGGCTTGAGCCCTGGGGAGGAGCCTAAATGGAAATGGGCGTGGCCTGAATCGTGAGGGTGGGGTTTGAGCTCTGGGGAGGGGCCTAAAGGGGAAAGGGGCGTGGCCTGACAACAATGAGCAGCACCACTTATGGCAAAGGGGGCGGGGCCTCCTCGCAAGGGACGTGGCCACCATTTTGTGGGTGTGGCCATATTTTTATGGGCGTGGTCATCATTTTGAAAGCACCTCCGCCATTTTGTCACTTGCCCACCATTTTGTGGGTGCGGCCACAATTTTACACGCACGGCCGCAATCTTGTGAGCGTCAGCCATTTTGTGGGTGTGGCCACCATTTTGTGCATATGTCGGCCATTTTGAGCACCTGGCAGCCATTTTGTGGGCATGGCCACCATTTTATGGGCGTGGCCACCGTTTTGTGAGCCTGTCCGCCATTTTGTGGGCGTAACTACCATTTTAAAGGCATGGCCGCCATCTTGTGAGCGTGACGGCCATTTTGTGGGCGTGGCCGCCATCTTGTGAGCGTGTCGGCCACTTTGTGCACGCATCGGCCATTTTGTGGGCGTGGCCGCCATCTTGTGAGAATGTCGGCCGTTTTGTCCACCCGCCCGCCATGTTGTGGGCGTGTCCCGGCCCCGCCCTGCCCCGTGGCCCCGCCCTCACCTGCCGGATCTCCCGGCAGCGCCGTCCCAGCGCCTGCAGCTTCAGCCGGCGCCGCCGCAGCTCGGGGGGGTCCTCAAAATTAACCCAAAATGACCTAAAACTGAACCAAAATCACCCAAAATTAACTCCAAATGTCCCCCACCAGGCCTGGTGGGGGGAAGGGGCCCCAAATTCACCCCCAGTCCCTCCCAGTTGCTCCCAGTGCTCCCAGTCCATCCCAGTTCCCCCTGATCGCTCCCAGTGCCCCCCCCCCAGTCCCTCCCAGTTGCTCCCAGTCTCTGCTCCCAGTGCTCCCAGTCCATCCCAGTTCCCCTCTGATCGCTCCCAGTTCATCCCAGTCCATCCCAGTGCCCCCAGTTCGCGCTCCCAGTTCCCTCCCATTGCTCCCAGTTGCTCCCAGTTCCCTCCCAGTCCTTCCCAGTGCCCCCCCCATTCCTCCCAGCTCATCCCAGTCCCCTCTGATTGCTCCCAGTTCATCCCAGTCTCCCCCAGTGCCCCCTGGCCCCTTCCCAGTTCATCCCAGTTCATCCCAGTTCCCTCCCAGTGCTCCCAGTGCCCCCCCCCGTCCCTTCCAGTGCATCCCAGTTCATCCCAGTGCCCCAAGTCTCCGCTCCCAGTCCATCCCAGTTCCCCCCCAGTCCATCCCAGTCCCTCCCAGTTCCCCTCTGATCGCTCCCAGTCCATCCCAGTCCATCCCAGTCCATCCCAGTTCCCTCCCAGTTCCTCCCAGTTCCCCTCTGATCGCTCCCAGTTCATCCCAGTCCATCCCAGTGCCCCCAGTTCGCGCTCCCAGTTCCCTCCCATTGCTCCCAGTTGCTCCCAGTTCCCTCCCAGTCCTTCCCAGTGCCCCCCCCATTCCTCCCAGCTCATCCCAGTCCCCTCTGATTGCTCCCAGTTCATCCCAGTCTCCCCCAGTGCCCCCTGGCCCCTTCCCAGTTCATCCCAGTTCATCCCAGTTCCCTCCCAGTGCTCCCAGTGCCCCCCCCCGTCCCTTCCAGTGCATCCCAGTTCATCCCAGTGCCCCAAGTCTCCGCTCCCAGTCCATCCCAGTTCCCCCCCAGTCCATCCCAGTCCCTCCCAGTTCTTCCCGGTTCCACTCCAGTCCCCCCCAGTTTCTCCCAGTGCCCCCCCCGTTCCTCCCAGTCCCTCCCAGTGCCCCCAGTCTCCGCTCCCAGTTGTTCCCAGTTCCCTCCCAGTTGCTCCCAGTCCCCCTCTGATCGCTCCCAGTTGCCCCCAGTTCCCTCCCAGTCCTTCCCAGTGCCCCCCATCCCTTCCAGTCCATCCCAGTTCACTCCCAGTGCCCCCAGTTCATCCCAGTCCATCCCAGTTCCCCCCCAGTTCATCCCAGTCCATCCCAGTTCCCCCCCAGTTCATCCCAGTCCATCCCAGTTCCCCCCCAGTTCATCCCAGTCCATCCCAGTTCCCCCGCAGTTCATCCCAGTCCATCCCAGTTCCCCGCCAATTCCATCCCAGTCACTCCCAGTGCCCCCAGTCCCCACTCCCCGTTGCTCCCAGTGTCCCCCCCAGTCTCTCCCAGTCCATCCCAGTGCCCCCCCCGTTCCTCCCAGTTCCCTCCCAGTGCTGCCTATTCCCCCCCAGTCCATCCCAGTCCCTGACTGGGGGGGTCTGGGGGTCTCCAGTTCCTCTCCCAGTGCTCCCAGTTTGGAGCTGGCCCTCACTGGGGGGGGCTCTGGGGGTCTCCAGTTCCCCTCCCAGTGCTCCCAGTGCTCCCAGTTTGCCCAGTTTGGGGCTGTCTCTAACTGGGATGGGTCTCTGGGGGTGCCCAGCCCCCGTTTTTTTCCCTCCCAGTGCTCCCAGTCCCTCCCAGTTTGCCCAGTTTGGGCTGTCCCTGACTGGGGGGGGGGGCTCTGGGGGTCTCCAATTCCTCTCCCAGTCCCTCCCAGTTTGCCCAGTTTGGGGCTGTCTCTAACTGGGATGGGTCTCTGGGGGTGCCCAGCCCCCGTTTTTTTCCCTCCCAGTGCTCCCAGTCCCTCCCAGTTTGCCCAGTTCAGTCTGTCCCTGACTCTGGGGGGTCCCCAGCCCCCATTTCCCCTCCCAGTGCTCCCAGTGCTCCCAGTCCCTCCCAGTGTTCCCAGTTCAGGCTGTCCCTCACTCTGGGGGGGTTCCCAGCCCCCGTTTTTCCCCTCCCAGTCCCTCCCAGTGTTCCCAGTTCAGGCTGTCCCTCACTCTGGGGGGGTTCCCAGCCCCCATTTCCCCTCTCCCAGTGCTCCCAGTTTGGAGCTGTCTCTGACTGGGATGGGTCTCTGGGGGTTCCCAGCCCCCGTTTTTCCCCTCCCAGTCCCTCCCAGTGTTCCCAGTTCAGGCTGTCCCTGACTCTTTCTCCTCTCCCAGTGCTCCCAGTTTGCCCAGTTCAATCTGTCTCTCACTCTGGGAGTCCCCAGCCCCCATTTTTCCTCTCCCAGTTTGCCCAGTTTGGGGCTGTCCCTGACTCTGGGGGGGTCTCCAGCCCCCGTTTTTCCCCTCCCAGTGCTCCCAGTTTGCCCAGCCCGCCATGTCTCTGGCCGACGAGCTGCTGGCGGACCTGGAGGAGGCGGCGGGCGAGGAGGAGGAGGCCGAAGGCTCCGAGGGGGGGGAGGAGCCCCCGATCGAGGACGTGCGGGAGGAGCCGGAGCCGCCCGAGGGCGCCGAGTCCGTGCGGAGCATCGCCAAGCTCTGGGGCAGCAAGGGGGTAACAGCACACCCAAAACGGGCCAAAAACAGCCCAAAAATATCCTGAAATTATCCTGGAATTATCCTGAAAATAGTCTGGAATTATCCTGAAATTATCACAAAAATATCCTGAAAATATCCTGGGATTATCCTGGGATTGTCCGTGCGGAGCATCGCCAAGCTCTGGGGCAGCAAGGGGGTAACAGCACACCCAAATTATCCCAAAATTATCCTAAAAACAGCCCGAAAATATCCTGAAATTATCCTGAAAATATCCTGGGATTATCCTGGGATTGTCCGTGCGGAGCATCGCCAAGCTCTGGGGCAGCAAGGGGGTAACAGCACACCCAAATTATCCCAAAATTATCCTAAAAACAGCCCGAAAATATCCTGAAATTATCCTGAAAATATCCTGGGATTATCCTGGGATTGTCCGTGCGGAGCATCGCCAAGCTCTGGGGCAGCAAGGGGGTAACAGCACACTTGAGACATCCCAAAATTATCCTAAAAACAGCCCGAAAATATCCTGAAATTATCCTGGAATTATCCTGAAAATAGTCTGGAATTATCCTGAAATTATCACAAAAATATCCTGAAATTATCCTGGGACTATCCTGGGATTATCCTAGGATTATCCTGGGATTGTCCGTGCGGAGCATCGCCAAGCTCTGGGGCAGCAAGGGGGTAACAGCACACTTGAGACATCCCAAAATTATCCTAAAAACAGCCCGAAAATGGCCTGGGATTGTCCTGAAAATATCCTGGGATTATCCTGG
>NW_024503269.1:4673-8342 GCF_017590055.1 Onychostruthus taczanowskii
CCCAAAAAACCCAAATCAACCCCAAAAAACCCCAAATAAACCCCAAAAAGCCCCAAATCAATCCCCAAAAACCCCAAATAAACCCCCCAAAAAACCCCAAATAAATCCCAAAAAACCCAAATAAGTCCCAAAAAACCCCAAATAAACCCCAAAAAAACCCAAATCAATCCCAAAAAACCCAAATAAACCCCAAAAAACCCCAAATCCCAAAAAACCCAAATAAACCCCAAAAAAACCCCAAATCCCAAAAAACCCAAATCAATCCCAAAAAACCCAAATAAACCCCAAAAAATCCCAAATAAGTCCCAAAAAGCCCCAAATAAATCCCAAAAAACCCCAAATAAACCCCAAAAAGCCCCAAATCCATCCCCAAAAATCCCAAATCCACCTGAAATCCCCCAAATAAATTAAAAAAAATCCCCAAAAAAACCCCAAAACCCCAAATAAACCCCAAAAAAACCCCAAATCAATCCCCAAAAAACCCAAATAAACCCCAAATAAATCCCAAAAAACCCCAAATAAACCCCAAAAAACCCCAAATAAATCCCAAAAAACCCCAAATAAATCCCAAAAAAACCCAAATAAATCCCAAAAAACCCCAAATAAACCCCAAAAAAACCCAAATCAATCCCAAAAAACCCAAATAAACCCCAAAAAACCCCAAGACCAAATGAGGTCTCCAATTTGAAAGAACTCTTGTTTGGCTGATTACAATACCAAGGGGTGAACCTTGGTATACAAAATTAACACTACTCAGAACATTAAAATCAAGAAAAGCAGTGTATATGTTTTTATACAATATTACAAAATACAAGCACAACAATTTGATGATTGAGAGAGTTTTTTCTTCCAGCACACAACCCACAGTTAGAATAATTTCTTTAAATTAAGATTCACTCTGCATTGCATTTGAATCATTTTCAGGATAGAAAAAAAAACCAAAATAAACCCCAAATAATCCCAAATAAACCCCAAAAAGCCCCAAATCAATCCCAAATAATCCCAAATGAGTCCCCAATGAATCCCAAAATGGCCAAATTTGGGTTTTTCCCGCAGTTTGCTGAGATCATGCAGAAGATCGAGGAGTACATCGGGAAACAGCCGCGGGCGGCCGAGGGTGAGCCCCGAAAACAAATCCCAAAAATCCCAAAAACCACCAAAATCCAGCGTCCCAAATCCCCAAATCCCTGAAATCCCCAAAATCCCCAAAATCCAGCATCCCAAATCCCAACATCCCCAAAATCCCCAAAATCCAGCATCCCAAATCCCCAAAATCCCAACATCCAAAAATCCCCAAAATCCAGCATCCCAAATCCCAAAAATCCCAACATCCAAAAATTCCCAAAATCCCCAAAATCCCCAAAATCCAGCATCCCAAATCCCCAAATCCCAACATCCCCAAAATCCCCAAAATCCCCAAAATCCAGCATCCCAAATCCCCGAAATCCCAACATGCAAAAATCCCCAAAATTCAGGATCCCAAATCCCCGAAATCCCAAATCCCCAAATCCCAACATCCAAAAATCCCCCCCAAAATCCAGGATCCCAAATCCCAAAAATCCCAACATCCAAAAATCCCCCCCAAAATCCAGGATCCCAAATCCCAAAAATCCCAACATCCAAAAATCCCCAAAACCCTGAAAATCCCCAAATCTGGGATCCCAAATCCCAAAAATCCCCAAAATCCCAAATCCCCAAAACCCCCAAATCTGGGATCCCAAATCCCCAAAATCCCTAAATTTCCCAAAATCCCAAATCCCCAAATCTGAGATCCCAAATCCCGAAAATGCCCAAAATTCAGGGTCCCAAAAATCCCCAAAATCCCAAATCCCCAAATCCCAACATCCCCAAAATCCCTAAAATAGAGCATCCCAAATCCCAAAAATCCCAACAGGATCCCAAATCCCCAAAATCCAAAAATTCCCAAAATCCCAAAAATACCCAAAATCTGGGATCCCAAAATCTCAAAACCCCAAAAATCTGGGATCCAAAAATCCCAAGTTTTTGGGGATTTTTGGATGGAATTTAGTGAATTTTGGGGGGGATTTTTGGAAATTTTGGGTGGGTTTTGGGGAATTTTGGGGGGTTTTGGGTGGATTTTGGGAATTTTGGGTGGATTTAGGGAATTCTGAGGGGTTTCCCAGTGGGATTTTAGGGATCTTTGGGTGGATTTGGGGAATTCTGGGTGGATTTTTGGGATTTTTGGGTGGATTTAGGGGAGTTTTGGGGGAATTTTGGGTGAATTTTGGATGAATTTAGGGGAATTTTTGGGGAATTCTGGGTGGGATTTAGCGAATTTTGGGTGGATTTAGGGAAATTTTAGGGGAATTTTGTGTGGATTTCTGGGTGGATTTAGTGGACTTTTAGGGGAATTCTGGGTGGATTTTTGGGGAATTCTGCGTGGATTTTCGGGAATTTTTGGGAATTCTGGGTGGGATTTTTGGGGTGGATTTTTGGGAATGTGGATTTCTGGGTGGATTTAGTGGACTTTTAGGGGAATTCTGGGTGGATTTTGGGTGGATTTTTGGGAATTCTGGGTGGATTTCTGGGTGGATTTTTGGGGAATTCTGCGTGGATTTTCGGGAATTTTTGGGAATTCTGGGTGGGATTTTTGGGGATTTTGGGGTGGATTTTTGGGAATATTGGGTGTGATTTAGGGGTTTTTGGGTGGATTTTTGGGGAATTCTGGGTGTATTTTTGGGAATTTTGGGTGTGATTTAGGGGGTTTTGGGTGGATTTTTGGGATTTCTGGGTGGATTTGGGGATTTCTGGGTGGATTTTGGGATTTTTGGGGTAATTCTGGGTGGATTTTGGGTGGATTTTGGGGAATTATTGGGGAGTTCTGGGTGGATTTTTGGGATTTCTGCGTGGATTTTCAGGAATTTTTGGGAATTCTGGGTGAATTTGGGGATTTTGGGGTGGATTTTTGGGAATTCTGGGTGGGATTTAGGGATTTCTGGGTGGGATTTAGGGAATTCTGGGAGATTTTTGGGATTTTTTTGGGATTTTTTTGGGATTTTTGGGAGATTTTATTGGGAGATTTTATTGGGATTTTTGGGAGATTTTATTGGGATTTTTGGAAAGTTTTTGGAAGATTTTTGGGGGATTTTATTGGGATTTATTGGGATTATTTTTGAATTTTATTAGGATTTTTGGGGGATTTTATTGGGATTTATTGGGATTATTTTTGAATTTTATTAGGATTTTTGGGGGATTTTATTGGGATTTTATTTGGATTTTATTGGGATTTTGGGGAATTTTGGGAAGATTTCTGGTGGATTTTTGGGGCATTTTTGGGAGATTTTATTGGGATTTTATTGGGATTATTTTTGAATTTTATTAGGATTTTTGGGAGATTTTGGGGAGATTTTATTGGGATTTTATTGGGATTTTTTTGGGATTTTTGGGAGATTTTATTGGGAGATTTTATTGGGATTTTTGGGGGATTTTATTGGGATTTTTTTGGGATTTTTGGGGCATTTTGGGGAGATTTTATGGGGATTTTATTGGGATTTTTGGGGGATTTTGGGGGATTTTATTGGGATTTTTGGGGCATTTTTGGTGGATTTTATTGGGATTTTATTGGGATTATTTTTGAATTTTATTAGGATTTTTGGGAGATTTTTGGGATTTTTTTGGGATTTTTTTGGGATTTTTGGGGGATTTGGG
>NW_024503269.1:8356-13393 GCF_017590055.1 Onychostruthus taczanowskii
AATTTCCCGGGGGTTACCCAAAAAAAACCCGAAAACAAAAAAAAAAAAAAAAAAAAATCCCCAAATATGCTAAAATTATCCCAAAATTATCCTAAAAATCCCTTAAAAATCGCACCAAAATTACCCCAAAAATCAAAACCCTCCAAAAAAACCCAAATAAATCCCGAAACCCCCAAATCCATCCCCAAAAATCCCAAATCCACCCAAAATCCCCCAAAAAAATCCCAAAAAAACCCAAAAAACCCCCAAATCAATCCCAAAAAAACCCAAATAAATCCCAAAAAAACCCCAAATAAATCCCAAAAAGCCCCAAATAAACCCCAAAAAACCCCAAATAAATCCCAAAAAACCCCAAATAAACCCCAAAAAAACCCAAATAAACCCCAAATAATCCCAAATAAACCCCAAAAAGCCCCAAATCAATCCCAAATAATCCCAAATGAGTCCCCAATGAATCCCAAAATGGCCAAATTTGGGTTTTTCCCGCAGTTTGCTGAGATCATGCAGAAGATCGAGGAGTACATCGGGAAACAGCCGCGGGCGGCCGAGGGTGAGCCCCGAAAACAAATCCCAAAAATCCCAAAAACCACCAAAATCCAGCGTCCCAAATCCCCAAATCCCTGAAATCCCCAAAATCCCCAAAATCCAGCATCCCAAATCCCCAAAATCCCAACATCCAAAAATCCCCAAAATCCAGCATCCCAAATCCCCAAATCCCAACATCCCCAAAATCCCCAAAATCCCCAAAATCCAGCATCCCAAATCCCCGAAATCCCAACATGCAAAAATCCCCAAAATTCAGGATCCCAAATCCCCGAAATCCCAACATCCAAAAATCCCCAAAATTCAGGATCCCAAATCCCCAAATCCCAACATCCCCAAAATCCCTAAAATAGAGCATCCCAAATCCCAAAAATCCCAACATCCAAAAATCCCCCCCAAAATCCAGGATCCCAAATCCCAAAAATCCCAACATCCAAAAATCCCCCCCAAAATCCAGGATCCCAAATCCCAAAAATCCCAACATCCAAAAATCCCCCCCAAAATCCAGGATCCCAAATCCCAAAAATCCCAACATCCAAAAATCCCCCCCAAAATCCAGGATCCCAAATCCCAAAAATCCCAACATCCAAAAATCCCCAAAACCCTGAAAATCCCCAAATCTGGGATCCCAAATCCCAAAAATCCCCAAAATCCCAAATCCCCAAAACCCCCAAATCTGGGATCCCAAATCCCCAAAACCCCCAAATCTGGGATCCCAAATCCCCAAAATCCAAAAATTCCCAAAATCCCAAAAATACCCAAAATCTGGGATCCCAAAATCTCAAAACCCCAAAAATCTGGGATCCAAAAATCCCAAGTTTTTGGGGATTTTTGGATGGAATTTAGTGAATTTTGGGGGGGATTTTTGGAAATTTTGGGTGGGTTTTGGGGAATTTTGGGGGGTTTTGGGTGGATTTTGGGAATTTTGGGTGGATTTAGGGAATTCTGAGGGGTTTCCCAGTGGGATTTTAGGGATCTTTGGGTGGATTTGGGGAATTCTGGGTGGATTTTTGGGATTTTTGGGTGGATTTAGGGGAGTTTTGGGGGAATTTTGGGTGAATTTTGGATGAATTTAGGGGAATTTTTGGGGAATTCTGGGTGGGATTTAGCGAATCTTGGGTGGATTTAGGGAAATTTTAGGGGAATTTTGGGTGGATTTTGGGGGGATTTAGTGGACTTTTAAGGGAATTCTGGGTGGATTTGGGGAATTCTGGGTGGATTTTGGGTGGATTTTTGGGAATTCTGGGTGGATTTCTGGGTGGATTTTTGGGGAATTCTGCGTGGATTTTCGGGAATTTTTGGGAATTCTGGGTGGGATTTTTGGGGATTTTGGGGTGGATTTTTGGGAATATTGGGTGTGATTTAGGGGTTTTTGGGTGGATTTTTGGGGAATTCTGGGTGTATTTTTGGGAATTTTGGGTGTGATTTAGGGGGTTTTGGGTGGATTTTTGGGATTTCTGGGTGGATTTGGGGAATTCTGGGTGGATTTTGGGATTTTTGGGGTAATTCTGGGTGGATTTTGGGTGGATTTTGGGGAATTATTGGGGAGTTCTGGGTGGATTTTTGGGATTTCTGCGTGGATTTTCAGGAATTTTTGGGAATTCTGGGTGAATTTGGGGATTTTGGGGTGGATTTTTGGGAATTCTGGGTGGGATTTAGGGATTTCTGGGTGGGATTTAGGGAATTCTGGGTGGATTTTTGGGATTCCTGGGTGGATTTTCGGGATTTCTGGGTGGGATTTAGGGAATTCTGGGTGGATTTTTGGGAATTCTGGGTAGATTTTTGGCTGGATTTTTGGGAAATTCTGGGTGGTTTTTTGGGAATTCTGGGTGGATTTTTGGGGAATTCTGGGTGGATTTCTGGGATTTCTGGGTGGATTTAGGGATTTCTGGCTGGATTTTTGGAATTTCTGGATGGATTTTTGGGATTTCTGGCTGGATTTTTGGGGAATTCTGGGTGGATTTCTGGGATTTCTGGGTGGATTTAGGGATTTCTGGCTGGATTTTTGGAATTTCTGGATGGATTTTTGGGATTTCTGGCTGGATTTTTGGGGAATTCTGGGTGGATTTCTGGGATTTGGAGTTCTGGGTGGATTTTTGGGATTTCTGCGTGGATTTTCAGGAATTTTTGGGAATTCTGGGTGAATTTGGGGATTTTGGGGTGGATTTTTGGGAATTCTGGGTGGGATTTAGGGATTTCTGGGTGGGATTTAGGGAATTCTGGGTGGATTTTTGGGATTCCTGGGTGGATTTTCGGGATTTCTGGGTGGGATTTAGGGAATTCTGGGTGGATTTTTGGGAATTCTGGGTAGATTTTTGGCTGGATTTTTGGGAAATTCTGGGTGGTTTTTTGGGAATTCTGGGTGGATTTTTGGGGAATTCTGGGTGGATTTCTGGGATTTCTGGGTGGATTTAGGGATTTCTGGCTGGATTTTTGGAATTTCTGGATGGATTTTTGGGATTTCTGGCTGGATTTTTGGGGAATTCTGGGTGGATTTTTGGGATTTTTGAGTGGATTTTTGGGATTTTTGGGTGGATTTTTGGGATTTCTGGTGGATTTTTGGGATTTTTGGGTGAATTTTTGGGGAATTCTGGGTGGATTTCTGGGATTTCTGGGTGGATTTAGGGATTTCTGGCTGGATTTTTGGAATTTCTGGATGGATTTTTGGGATTTCTGGCTGGATTTTTGGGGAATTCTGGGTGGATTTTTGGGATTTTTGGGTGAATTTTTGGGGAATTCTGGGTAGATTTTTGGGATTCCTGGGTGGATTTTGGGGATTCCTGGGTGGATTTTGGGGATTCCTGGGTGGGATTTAGGGATTCCTGGGTGGATTTTTGGGATTTCTCGGTGGATTTTTGGGATCTCTGGGTGAATTTAGGGATTCCTGGGTGGATTTTGGGGATTCCTGGGTGGATTTTTGGGGATTCCTGGGTGGGATTTAGGGATTCCTGGGTGGATTTTCGGGGATTTTCGGGACTTTTGGGCGGATTTCCCCGTTTTCGGGCAGTTTTGGGGCCGGTGGAGGCGGCGCCCGAGTACCGGGTGATCGTGGACGCCAACAACCTCACGGTGGAGATCGAGAACGAGCTCAGTGAGTGCGGGGGATTTTGGGGGGATTTTGGGGGGATTCGGGGCCATTTTGGGTCTGATTTGGGAATTTTTGGCTTCAGACATCATCCACAAATTCATCCGGGACAAATATTCCAAACGCTTCCCGGAGCTGGAGTCGCTGGTGCCGAACGCGCTGGACTACATCCGCACCGTCAAGGTGGGGACCCCGAAACGGCCCCAAAACGGCAAAAAACACCCGAAAAGGGAAAAAACACCCCAAAAAAACCCAAAATGGCAAAAAACACCCCAAAACCACCCCAAAATGGCAAAAAAACACCCCAAAACAGCCTGAAACGGCCCAAAAATGGCAAAAAACACCCGAAAATGGAAAAAAACACCCCAAAACCACCCCAAAATGGCAAAAAAACACCCCAAAAGCTTGAAACGGCCCAAAAACGGCAAAAAACACCCGAAAATGGAAAAAACACCCCAAAACCACCCAAAATGGCAAAAAACACCCCAAAACCACCCCAATACAGCCCGAAACGGCCCGAAAATGGCACAGAACACCCCAAAACAGCCCAAAACACCCCAAAAAGCACCCCAAAAATGGCAAAAAACTCCCCAAAACCTCCCCAATACAGCCCGAAACGGCCCGAAAATGGCACAGAACACCCCAAAACAGCCCAAAACACCCCAAAAAGCACCCCAAAAATGGCAAAAAACTACCCTAAACCAGCCTGAAACAGCCCAAAAATGGCACAAAACACCCCAAAACAGCGCAAAACACCCAAAAATAGCACAGAACACCCCAGAACAGCCCGAAACACCCAAAAATGGCAAAAAACTACCCCAAACCAGCCTGAAACAGCCCAAAAATGGCACAAAACACCCCAAAACAGCGCAAAACACCCAAAAATAGCACAGAACACCCCAGAACAGCCCGAAACACCCAAAAATGGCAAAAAAACCCAAAAATGGCACAAAACACCCCAAAAACACCCTGAAACGGCCCAAAAATGGCACAGAACACCCCAAAACAGCCCAAAACACCCAAAAATGGCAAAAAACACCCCAAAACAGCCTGAAACCACCCAAAATGGCAAAAAACCCCCAAAAATGGCAAAAAAACCCAAAAATGGCACAAAAGACCCTGAAACAGCTCGAAACACCCCAAAATGGCACAGAACACCAAAAAACACCCAAAAAATGGCAAAAACCACCCTAAAAGTGGCACAAAACACCCTAAAAATGGCAAAAAACCACCCCAAAACAGCCTGAAACCCCCCAAAACTGGCAAAAAACACCCCAAAAATAACAAAAAATACCCCAAAACCACCCCTAAACAGTCTGAAACAGCCCGAAAATGGCACAAAACACCCCAAAACAGCCCAAAGCACGCCAAAAATGGCAAACAACACCCCAAAACACCCAAAAATGGCA
>NW_024503270.1:0-413 GCF_017590055.1 Onychostruthus taczanowskii
ACCAAAACATTCCAAAAACCAGCTAAAATATTCCAAATGCCGGCAAAACTTAATAAAAAGAAAACTAAGGCAAAGAAATCATTCTTAAAACACACCAAGTATTTCAAAACCCCGTCATAAGACATCAAAATATTCTAAAACCCAGGCAAACAAAAATAAAAACCCGCCAAGACATGACAAAGCCCACAAAAAATAATCCAAACACACAAAAAACCCGGCAAAGTTTTAGGAAAACAAAACAAATCAAAACATTCTAAAATCCCAACAAGAACATTTTTAAACTGTCCCAAATGAACAAAAAAATTCTAACACCCCACATATCATATTAAAAACTAATCAAAATCAACCAAAACATTCTGAACAGACATCAAAACATTCCAAAAACCCGCCATAATATTCTAGAATCCCCAAAA
>NW_024503270.1:439-540 GCF_017590055.1 Onychostruthus taczanowskii
CAGACAGAACCATAAAACAATAAAAAACCCCCGCCATAATATTCTAGAATCCCCAAAAACTGATCAAAATATTGTGAAAACCCGACAACACAGGAAAAAGC
>NW_024503271.1:0-540 GCF_017590055.1 Onychostruthus taczanowskii
TGGAGAAGCTGGGCTGGGAGAACCCCACGTGGAGAACCTCAACATGGAAAACCTGGACTGGGAAAACCCCAACATGGAGAACCTCAATTTGGACAACCTCAACTGGGAGAACCCCAATATGGAGAACCAGGGCTGGGAGAACCTCAGCTTGGAGAACCCAAACCTGGAGAACCCCAACGTGGAGAACCCCAACATGGAGAACTTCAACATGGAGAACCTCAGCTTGGAGAACCTCAACTGGGAAAACCTCAACTGGGAGAACTTCAAAGTGGAGAACCCCAACCTGGAGAACCTGGGCTGGGAGAACCCCAAGGTGGAGAACCTGAGCCTGGAGAACCTGGGCTGGGAGAACCTGGGCTTGGAGAACCTCAACGTGGAGAACCTCAATCTACAGAACCTGGGCTGGGAGAACCTCAACTGGGAGGACCTCAACGTGGAGAACCTCAACTGGGAGAACCTGCAAAACCTCAACTTGGAGAACCCAAACCTGGATAACCTGGGCTGGGAGAACTTCAACATGGAGAACCTCAACGTGGAGAA
>NW_024503272.1:0-540 GCF_017590055.1 Onychostruthus taczanowskii
CTGTCTGTTCAAACCAAGACACCCTGGGTTACCAACCCCATAAATACCAAAAGAGAAACCAGACAAACCCTAAAGCAGGAAGAGAGAGACTCTGTTTTATCCATATCAGATTATCTCAGTGAGCCTCCCTGGCAATGAAATGAAGGATGTGCTCTTTTTGGATGGGCACCTTCTTTGGGTGCCTCGTTACTCTTCCTGCTTATGAATCCCCTAATTAGAGCTCAATTCGCAGTGATTTTGCCTCTCAGCTACCCCTGTTCTGCTTCTGGGTGGGATTTCTTTGCCTGATCCCAAGGATCTGAGCTCCTCCAGCTCTTCTGGGACCATTAAATGTGCTGTGAAAGAACAATTCTGGATACACCAATAAAATCATGGGTATATTACTCAAGCTGTGTATTTATTACTTAAGCTTTTACAATAACTTTCCACCAACATTTTATATCTTATTTCTTATCCACCTCCCCTCCACCCAAGACTGAACAGTTTTCTTGAAGGGAATTTTTATTTCAAATTAAATCCTCTATTTCAGTAAAGTAGCTC
>NW_024503273.1:0-540 GCF_017590055.1 Onychostruthus taczanowskii
GCATCAGTGTGGAGGGAAAATATTCCAATATTCCCTGAGAGATTCCAAAGCCTTGGCCTTCAGCTCCCAAAAGAGCTCCGAATTCCTCAAATCCCTGATATTGCCTCAGCCTAATTCCCAGCTTCTATTCCTCACTCAAGATCCATTTAAACTCAATTTGGGAAGGAATTTCTGTCTGGGAGGGTGGGGAGGGGCTGGAATTCCCAGAGAAACTGTGGCTGCCCCTGGATCCCTGGAAGTGTCCGAGGCCAGGCTGGAGCAGCCTGGGACAGTTGGAATTGTCCTTGGCCATGGAATGGGATGATCCTTAAGGTGTCTTCCCACCCAAACCATCCAGGATTTTGTCATTCCATTGTGTCCGGCTGGGGAATGTGCAGGGATCCGATTTTCTGGGATGAGGCTGGAATTAAAGCTCTCAGTGGGTGTGGGTGGAGTGGGATTCTGTGAGGGAGGGAAATCGCTCCGGAGCCGGGCATGGCCAGGCAGGAATTCCACTGGCATTGCCCATTCCTTGCTCTCCTTGCTGTGGGATCAGCTCCA
>NW_024503274.1:0-540 GCF_017590055.1 Onychostruthus taczanowskii
TTTTTTTTGGAGGGTTTGAGAGGTTTTGGGATTATTTCAGGGGGTTTGAAAGGAGAATTGGGGACTTTGGGGGGATTTGGGGTTTTTTGGGCATTTGGAGAGGTTTTGGGATTTTTTGGGGGGGATCTGGAAGAGGGATGGGATTTTGGAGTGGATATGTGGGGGCTTTGTAGGGGAATTGGGGATTTTTGGGGATTTGGAATTTTTTTGGGGGGGTTGAAGAGGTTTTGGGATTTTTTTTGGAGTGGGTTTCAAGGGGAATTGGGGATTTTTGGGGGATTTTTGGGTTTGTTTTGGGATTTTTTGGATGGGATTTTGAGGGGAATTGGGGATTTCTGATGGATTTGGGATTTTTTTTTTTGGAGGGTTTGAGAGGTTTTGGGATTATTTCAGGGGGTTTGAAAGGAGAATTGGGGATTTTGGGGGGATTTGGGGTTTTTTGGCATTTTTAGAGGTTTTGTTTTGGGGGGGATTTGGGGTTTTTTGGCATTTTTAGAGGTTTTGGGACTTTTTGGGGGGGGATCTGGAAGAGGGATGGGA
>NW_024503275.1:0-540 GCF_017590055.1 Onychostruthus taczanowskii
GGTTACAGGGACAGCCGTGACACCGGGCTCACAGGGACAGCTGTGACACGGGGGTCACAGGGGCACAGGGACACCGCGGTCACAGGGACACAGGGACACCGGGGGTACAGGGACAGCCGTGACACTGGGGTCACAGGGACACACACCACCGTGACACTGGGGTCACAGGGACACACACCACCGTGACACTGGGGTCACAGGGACACACACCACCGTGACACTGGGGTCACAGGGACACACACCACCGTGACACTGGGGTCACAGGGACACACACCACCGTGACACTGGGGTCACAGGGACACACACCACCGTGACACTGGGGTCACAGGGACACACACCACCGTGACACTGGGGTCACAGGGACACAGGGACACCGGGGTTACAGGGACAGCCGTGACACTGGGCTCACAGGGACACACACAGAGACAGCCGTGACACTGGGGTCACAGGGACACACACCACCGTGACACTGGGGTCACAGGGACCGGCTGGCTGCACAGCTGCACACGGCAGCAGTCACACAGTCACACAGGATCACGC
>NW_024503276.1:0-540 GCF_017590055.1 Onychostruthus taczanowskii
GGCTCCCGCGGGACCGGCCCGTTCCTGACCCCCGCAGCCGGACTTGCCTCTTTCTTGAAGACAGAGAACTTGGACGCGCATCCATAGCACCGGTTATCCATAGCGGTACGCCCCAGCCCGCCCTCAGGCACGGCGCTGCACCCCCGCTATCCCAGGCTCCATGGTCTGCCCGGTGCTGCGGCTGCCTCAGGCCCAGGGATCGGCGGCGAGCGGGGCTGTCACAAGCTGGGAGCCGCGGACACCACCCTCCCGTCCCCTCAACACAGAGCTGGCGACGCACGGCCCTATGGGAGTTGTAGTCCCTTGCGCCTCCCTCCCCGCCTTCAGAGGCCAGGCAGCTCTCCGGAAGTAAACTACACTGCCCAGGGTTCCACACGATCCCAGGGGCCGGCCGGCTGGCTACCATCGCCGCGCGATGCATTGTGGTACGTGCAGTCCGGTGCCCCTGCCCGCCCCCGCCGGAGGGTCCCTGGCCCAGAGGGCATTAGCTGTTCTTGGGTGTTAATAAAACATGAAAGTGTATTCTCTAAGGCTGGCAGT
>NW_024503277.1:0-542 GCF_017590055.1 Onychostruthus taczanowskii
ACTACATCCTGTATCCTGTTTTTCACACGTAACATCAGCGAAGGGGCCCATCTGCTTTGTAACCCTAATCACATATACTTTTCCTTTTTATTTTATAACAATCATTTTCTGAAATATTGATATAGTTAGAATTCAGTTAGCACGAATCACATCCATTTATCACACTTCCCACAGCCGCTCCCCAGCCTCTCATTCCCCAGTCCTCACACACAGCCAGGACTGCCCTGTCCTAGGCGCAGGATCCGTCCCTCTTGTTGAATCCCGTGGGGTGGGGGATTTACCGAGGTCCCTCTGCAGGGCTCCCTGCCCTCCGGGGGGTGTCCCACAGCCCGTGTTTGGGGCTTTGTTTCACGGCTGTTGTCGGAGATCTGTTGGGCGCTCTGTGTCCAGGCAGCCGCTCCCGGCCTGGCGAGGCCTGAGGGATCAGCATGGTGCGAGCAAAGAAACAGCTGTGAGGGCTGCGCTGGTTCCACTTGGAAACTGGGCAGACACACTAGTTTTGTGTAGCGGTTTTTGTTGAAAACGGGACCAGACTCCCGGTG
>NW_024503278.1:0-540 GCF_017590055.1 Onychostruthus taczanowskii
TTTTGGGTCCATTTTTGGGACCATTTTTCGGTCCATTTTGAGTCCATGTTTGGGTCCATTTTTGGGGCATTCTGGGGATATTTTGGGTCCATTTTGGGTCCATTTTTGGGTCAATTTTTGGGGCATTCTGGGGATATTTTGGGTCCATTTTGGGTCCATTTTTGGGGCATTCTGGGGATATTTTGGGTGCATTTTGGGATCATTTTGGGTGCATTTTGCAGGCATTTCAGGGTCATTTTGGGCATATTTTGGGATGTATTTTTCAGGTATTTTGGGGTGTCTTTGTGGTGTATTTTCAGGGTGTCTTTGGTGTATTTTTGGCTGTATTTGGGGTGAATTTTGGCCGTATTTGGGGTGAATTTGTGGCTATTTTAGGCTGCATTTTGTGGCTATTTTAGGATGCATTTTGGGGCTATTTTAGGCTGCATTTTGCAGGTTTTTGGGGCAGATTTTGGGGCTGTTTTGGTGCATTTGGGGCATATTTGGAGGGTATTTTTCAGTTATTTCAGGAGGAATTTTGGGGATATTTTGGGGATATTT
>NW_024503279.1:0-540 GCF_017590055.1 Onychostruthus taczanowskii
CCAGTGTCCCCCTGCCCACACCCCCTCCCTGTCCCCCGCTGTCCCCCCCCAGTGCCGCTGTCCCCGCACACCAGGGTGTCCCTGTGTCCCCAATGTCCCCACACACCGGGGTGGTCCCGTGTCCCTGCTGTCCCCACGCAGCAGGGTGTCCCCACGTCCCCACGCACAGGGTGTACTGTGTCCCCACGCAGCAAGGTGTCCCCATGTCCCCAACAAGGGTGTCCCCATGACCCCACGCACCAGGGTGGCCCTGTGTCCCCGTGTCCCCGCACACCAGGGTGTCCCCATGTCCCCGCGCTGTCCCCATGTCCCCACACACAGGGTGTCCCCGTGTCCCTACGCTCAGGGTGTCCCCACATCCCCGTGCTGTCCCCATGTCCCCACATCCCCGTGCTGTCCCCATGTCTCCGTGCTGTCCCCGTGTCCCCACACAGCAGGGTGTCCCTGTGCTGTCCCCATGTCCCCACACACAGGGTGTCCCCATGTCCCCGTGCTGTCCCCATGCCCCGCCCCGTGTCCCCGTGTCCCCACGCTCAGGGT
>NW_024503280.1:0-300 GCF_017590055.1 Onychostruthus taczanowskii
GAAACCAGCCCAAAACCACCCAAAATAGCCAAAAGCCAGCCCAAAACCACCCAGAAGAGCCCAAAAACACCCAAAATGCCCCAAAACAGCCCCAAACCACCCGAAATGCCCCAAAATCACCCGAAATACCCCACAACAGCCCCAAAACCAGCCCAAAAACACCTGAAATGCCCAAAAAGTGCTGAAAACCACCCAAAATCCCCCAGAACCTTCCAGAACACTCCCAGTAACCCCGGCCCCCAGTCCCCCCAGTCCCTCCCAGTGCCCCCCAGTCCCTCCCAGTCCCTCCCAGTCCCCCCC
>NW_024503280.1:1773-7416 GCF_017590055.1 Onychostruthus taczanowskii
GTATGGACCAGTATGGACTGATATAAACCAGTATGGGCCAGTATGGACCAGTATGGACCAGTATGGACCGGTATGGGCCAGTTTGGACCAGTATGGACCAGTACGGACTGGTATGGACCGGTATGGACCAGTATGGACCAGTATGGACCGGTATAAACCAGTGTGGGCCAGTATAAACCAGTATGGACTGATATAAACCAGTATGAACCAGTATGGACCGGTATAAACCAGTGTGGGCCAGTATGGACCAGCATGGACCAGTACACACCAGTATGGACCATCATAGACCAATCTGGACCAGTTTGGACCAGTATAAACCAGTATGGACCACTATGGACCAGTATGGACTGATATAAACCGGTGTAAACCAGTGTGGACCAGTACGGACCAGTATAAACCGGTATGGACCGGTATGGGCCAGTTTGGACCAGTATGGACCGGTATGGATCAGTATGGACCGATATAAACCAGTGTAAACCAGTATGGACCAGTATGGACCGGTATAGACCAGTATGGACCGATATAAACCAGTGTGCGCCAGTATAAACCAGTATGGACCGGTATTGACCAGTGTAAACCAGTGCAAACCAGTACGTACCGGTATGGACCAGTATGGACTGATATAAACCAGTGTGGGCCAGTATAAACCAGTATGGGCCAGTACAGACTGATATAAACCAGAGTAAACCAGTTTGGACCAGTTTAGACCGGTATGGACTGGTACAAACCAATGTAAACCAGTATAGACTGATATAAACCAGTGTGGGCCAGTATAAACCAGTACGGACCAGTATAAACCAGTATGGGCTGATATAAACTGGTATAGACCAGTATGGACTGGTATAAACCAGTGTAAACCAGCATGGGCCAGTATAGGCCAGTATGGACCAGTATAAACCACTATGGACTGATACAAACCAGTGTAAACCAGTACGGACCAGTATGGACCAGTATAAACCAGTATGGACTGATATAGACCAGTATGGACCAGTATGGACCAGTATGGACTGATACAAACCAGTATAAACCAGTATGGACCAGTATGGGCCAGTATGGATCAGTATGGACCAGTATGGGCCAGTATGGACTGATATAAACCAGTATGAACCAGTACGGACCAGTATGGACCAGTATGGGCCAAGATGATGCTGGGATGACTCCGGGACCCCCAAAGTGACCACAAATTGAGCCCGGGACCCCCAAAATGACCCCTAAAGTGACCCCAGGACCCCCAAAGTGACCCCGAAATTGACCCCAGGACCCCCAAATTGAGCCCAAATTGAGCCCGAGACCCCCAAATTGACCCCAAATGACCCCAGGACCCCTAAAGTGACCCCAAGACCCCCAAAATTGCCCCAAATTGACCCCAAATTGTCCCCAGGACCCCCAAAGTGACCCCAGGGTGACCCCAGGACCCCCAAATTGACCCCAAATTGACCCCAAATTGACCCCGGGAACCCCAAAATTACCCCAAATTGATCCCAGGACCCCCGAAGTGACCCCGAAATTGACGCCGGGACCCCCAAATTGTCCCCAGGACCCCCAAAGTGACCCCAGGGTGACCCCAGGACCGCCAAAATTGCCCCAAATTGACCCCAGAACCCCCAAATTGTCCCCAGGACCCCCAAATTGACCCCAGGCTGACCCCGGTACCCCTAAAATGACCCCAGATTGACCCCAAGACCCCCAAATGAACCCAAATTGACCCCAAATTGACCTCAAGAGCCCTAAAGTGACCCCACGGTGACCCCAGGACCCCCAAAATGACCCCAGGACCCCCAAATTGAGCCCAAATTGACTCCAAAACCCCCAAAGTGACCCTAAATTGACCCCGGGACCCCTAAAGTGACCCCAGGACCCCCAAAATTGCCCCAAGATGACCCTGGGACCCTTAAAGTGACCCCAAATTGTCCCCAGGACCCCCAAATTGACCCCAAACCGCCCGAGGCGGGGCCGGGCCCGGGCGGGGCCGCGGCCGCCGGTGAGAGGGGGCGGAGCCACAGGAGGATGGGCGGGGTTTAACCAGAGGGGGCGTGGCCTGCAGCGGGCGGGGAAAACCCCCCTGGGGGGGCGTGGCGTGGTGGGCGTGGCCAAACCGGGCGCGGCCCTGAGCGCTCCCTTCCCATTGGCAGGCGGCGCGGGGGCGGGTCCGGGCGAGGCCCCGCCCCCTTACTCGCCACTGGGCAGCCCCGAGGCGGCGGGGGCGGGGCCTCCGGCGGTCACGTGCCGCGTCTGCCAGCGGCCAATCAGCGTCGAGGGGAAGACGCACCAGCACGTGGTGAAGTGCGGGGGGTGTGGCGAGGCCACGGTAAGGGGGCGTGGCCTCGGAGTGGGCGGGGCGTGGCTTGGGTGCGGCCCGGCCTGGTTGGCGCGCGCTGAAAGGGGGAGGAGTTTAATGCGCCCGGGGGGCGGGGTTTGCGGCTCCGGTGGGCGTGTCCCGCTGAGGCCACGCCCCCCCACCGGCGGCGGCAGCCAATCAGGACGGCCCCCAGCGGGAAGAAGTACGTGAGGTGCCCGTGCAACTGCCTGCTGGTGTGCCGCGCCTCGGCCCAGCGCATCGCCTGCCCCCGGCCGTACTGGTGAGACTGGGGGGCACTGGGGGGGACTGGGGGCAATCAGGACGGCCCCCAGCGGGAAGAAGTACGTGAGGTGCCCGTGCAACTGCCTGCTGGTGTGCCGCGCCTCGGCCCAGCGCATCGCCTGCCCCCGGCCGTACTGGTGAGACTGGGAGGGACTGGGGGGGACTGGGAGGGGATTGGGGGGGACTGGGGTCCCAACTGAGCAGATTTTTGGGGCCAAACCGAGCCAGTTTGGGACCCTGATTGAACCAGTTTTGGGGTGAAGTCAAACCAGTTTGGGGTCTGGGTGGAGCCGTTTCTGGAGCCAAATGGAGCCACTTTGGGTCCAAACGGAGCCGCTTTGGGGCCAAACTGAGCCACTTTGGGTCCAAACCGAGCCGGTTTGGGTCCAAACCGAGCCACTTTGGGTCCAAACGGAGCAGGTTTGGGTCCAAACCGAGCCACTTTGGGTCCAAACCGAGCCGGTTTGGGTCCAAACGGAGCCAGTTTTGGGTCCAAACCGAGCCGGTTTGGGTCCAAACGGAGCCAGTTTTGGGTCCAAACCGAGCCGGTTTGGGTCCAAACCGAGCCACTTTGGGTCCAAACCGAGCCGGTTTGGGTCCAAACGGAGCCAGTTTTGGGTCCAAACGGAGCCGGTTTGGGTCCAAACCGAGCCACTTTGGGTCCAAACCGAGCCGGTTTGGGTCCAAACGGAGCCAGTTTTGGGTCCAAACGGAGCCGGTTTGGGTCCAAACCGAGCCACTTTGGGTCCAAACCGAGCCGGTTTGGGTCCAAACGGAGCCAGTTTTGGGTCCAAACGGAGCCGGTTTGGGTCCAAACCGAGCCACTTTGGGTCCAAACCGAGCCGGTTTGGGTCCAAACGGAGCCAGTTTTGGGTCCAAACGGAGCCGGTTTGGGTCCAAACCGAGCCACTTTGGGTCCAAACCGAGCCGGTTTGGGTCCAAACGGAGCCAGTTTTGGGTCCAAACGGAGCCGGTTTGGGTCCAAACCGAGCCACTTTGGGTCCAAACCGAGCCGGTTTGGGTCCAAACGGAGCCAGTTTTGGGTCCAAACGGAGCCGGTTTGGGTCCAAACCGAGCCACTTTGGGTCCAAACCGAGCCGGTTTGGGTCCAAACGGAGCCAGTTTTGGGTCCAAACGGAGCCGGTTTGGGTCCAAACCGAGCCACTTTGGGTCCAAACCGAGCCGGTTTGGGTCCAAACGGAGCCAGTTTTGGGTCCAAACGGAGCCGGTTTGGGTCCAAACCGAGCCACTTTGGGTCCAAACCGAGCCGGTTTGGGTCCAAACGGAGCCAGTTTTGGGTCCAAACGGAGCCGGTTTGGGTCCAAACCGAGCCACTTTGGGTCCAAACCGAGCCGGTTTGGGTCCAAACGGAGCCAGTTTTGGGTCCAAACGGAGCCGGTTTGGGTCCAAACCGAGCCACTTTGGGTCCAAACCGAGCCGGTTTGGGTCCAAACGGAGCCAGTTTTGGGTCCAAACGGAGCCGGTTTGGGTCCAAACCGAGCCACTTTGGGTCCAAACCGAGCCGGTTTGGGTCCAAACGGAGCCAGTTTTGGGTCCAAACGGAGCCGGTTTGGGTCCAAACCGAGCCACTTTGGGTCCAAACCGAGCCGGTTTGGGTCCAAACGGAGCCAGTTTTGGGTCCAAACGGAGCCGGTTTGGGTCCAAACCGAGCCACTTTGGGTCCAAACCGAGCCGGTTTGGGTCCAAACGGAGCCAGTTTTGGGTCCAAACGGAGCCGGTTTGGGTCCAAACCGAGCCACTTTGGGTCCAAACCGAGCCGGTTTGGGTCCAAACGGAGCCAGTTTTGGGTCCAAACGGAGCCGGTTTGGGTCCAAACCGAGCCACTTTGGGTCCAAACCGTACTGGTTTGTACTGGGAGGTTCCCCAGTCCATACTGGTTTGTACTGGGAGGTTCCCAGTCCATACTGGTCTGTACTGGGAGGTTCCCAGTCCATACTGGTTTGTACTGGGAGGTTCCCAGTCCATACTGGTTTATACTGGGAGGTTCCCAGTCCATACTGGTCTGTACTGGGAGGTTCCCAGTCCATACTGGTTTGTACTGGGACGTTCTCCAGTCCATACTGGTTTATACTGGGAGGTTCCCAGTCCATACTGGTTTGTACTGGGAGGTTCCCAGTCCATACTGGTTTATACTGGGAGGTTCCCAGTCCATACTGGTCTGTACTGGGAGGTTCCCAGTCCATACTGGTCTGTACTGGGAGGTTCCCAGTCCATACTGGTTTATACTGGGAGGTTCCCAGTCCATACTGGTTTATACTGGGAGGTTCCCAGTCCATACTGGTTTATACTGGGAGGTTCCCAGTCCATACTGGTTTATACTGGGAGGTTCCCAGTCCATACTGGTTTATACTGGGAGGTTCCCAGTCCATAGCGGCCCCGGGCTGGCCCCGCCCCCTCCCAGTATAACCCAGTTCTCCCAGTAAGAGGATCATCAACCTGGGCCCGGTGCAGACGGGCGCGCCCAGCCCTGACCCCGCCCCCGGGGGCGTGCGCGTGGCCTGCGCCCACTGCGGGGGGCCCTTCCTGGTGAGCCCCGCCCCTTTTGGCCACGCCCACCTCATTGTGCATGCTTGGCCACGCCCCCTTCATCATCACACCTCCTTTTGTAACCGTACCCCCTTTGTGGCCACGCCCCCTTTCCCCTCATTGGCTCCACTGCTGGGGGCCCTTCCTGGTGAGCCCCGCCCCTTTTGGCCACGCCCACCTCGTTATGCATGCTTGGCCACGCCCCCTTCCTGACCACGCCCCCTTCCTGGCTCCACTGCACCCGCCCCTTCCTGCCGAGCCACACCCCCAAGAATTAAGCCCCACCCCTTTAAACCACACCTGTTGAAGCCACTCCCACTTAAAGCCCCACCCATTAAAGCCCCTCCCACTGTAGCCCCACCCATTAAAGCCACTCCCCTTTAAACCACACCCACTTTAGCCCCACCCATTAAGCCACTCCCCTTTAAACCACACCCACTTTAGGCCCACCCATTAAAGCCCCTCCCCCTTTAAACCACACCTCTTTAGCCCCACCCATTAAAGCCACTCCCCCT
>NW_024503280.1:8673-14100 GCF_017590055.1 Onychostruthus taczanowskii
CGGGGCTGGGGGCGGGGCCGGGTTTGGGGGCGTTTTGCGTCCCGGCAGCACCTGAGAGGCCCAAATTTGGGCGGTTTTGGGGAAATTTGGGTAAAAACGAGGGCGGGGCGCCATCTTGGGGGTGGTGACGTCATCAACACCCAAATTTGGGCGGTTTTGGGGAAATTTGGAGTAAAAACGAGGGCGGGGCGCCATCTTGGGGGTGAGGACATCATCAACACCCAAATTTGGGCGGTTTTGGGGAAATTTGGAGTAAAAACGAGGGCGGGGCGCCATCTTGGGGGTGAGGACATCATCAACACCCAAATTTGGGCGGTTTTGGGGAAATTTGGAGTAAAAACGAGGGCGGGGCGCCATCTTGGGGGTGAGGACATCATCAACACCCAAATTTGGGCGGTTTTGGGAAAATTTGGGTAAAAACGAGGGTAGAGCGCCATCTTGGGGTGATGACGTCATCAACACCCAAATTTGGGCGGTTTTGGGGAAATTTGGAGTAAAAACGAGGGCGGGGCGTCGTCTTGGGGCTGATGACGTCATCAGATCCCAAATTCGGGCGATTTTGGGAAAATTTGGGTAAAAACGAGGGTAGAGCGCCGTCTTGGGGCTGATGACGTCATCAGATCCCAAATTCGGGCGATTTTGGGAAAATTTTGGGTAAAAACGAGGGCGGGGCGTCGTCTTGGGGGTGATGACGTCATCAGATCCCAAATTCGGGCGATTTTGGGAAAATTTGGGTAAAAACGAGGGTAGAGCGCCATCTTGGGGGTGATGACATCATCAACACCCAAATTTGGGTGATTTTGGGGGGATTTGGGTAAAAACGAGGGCGGGGCATTACCTTGGGGATGATGACATCATCAACACCCAATTTTGGGTGGTTTTGGGGAAATTCGGGTAAAAACGAGGGTAGAGCGTCGTCTTGGGGGTGATGACGTCATCAACACCCAAATTCGGGCGATTTTGGGAAAATTTGGGGTAAAAACGAGGGCGGGGCATTACTTTGGGGCTGATGACGTCATCAAACCCCAAATTCAGCCGATTTTGGGCCAAAACCCATCCAATTAAAAGCGGCTAACACCATCAACCTCCAGCTTCGATTCTGAGCAAATTCAAGCCAATTTTGAGCGAATTTGAGCCAATTTTGGTCCACATTCAGCCAATTTTGGGCCAAAACCCATCCAACTCAAAGCACACACCATTATCAACCTCCAGCTTTGATTCTGATCAAATTCAAGCCAATTTTGAGCAAATTTGAGTCAATTTTGGGCCAATTTGAGCCGATTTTGGGCCAAAACCCATCCAATTAAAACCAGTTAACACCATCAACCTCCAGCTTCGATTCTGAGCGAATTTAACCCAATTTTGAGCGAATTTCAGCCAATTTCACCCCAAACCCCATCCAATCACACCCAAAACTCCCATTTCTCCCCAATTTTGACCCAATTTTGCCCCAATTTCCCCCCGATTTCCCCCCAGTTTCCCCCCCTAGACGGCCAGCAGCGCGGTGACGGGGCAGTGGTCGCTCCTGAGCAAATTCAAGCCAATTTTGGTCCAAATTCAGCCAATTTTGGGCCAAAACCCATCCAATTAAAAGCAGACAACACCATCAACCTCCAGCTTCCATTCTGATCAAATTTAAGCCAATTTTGAGCAAATTTAACCCAATTTTGGGCAAATTTCATCCAATTTCACACCAAAACCCATCCAATTAAAATCGATTAATACCATCAAACTCCAGCTTCGATTCTGATCAAATTCAAGCCAATTTTGGGCCAATTTAAGCCAATTTTGGGCCAAAACCCATCCAACTAAAAGCACACACCTTATCAACCTCCAGCTTCCATTCTGATCAAATTCAAGCCAATTTTGAGTGAATTTCAGTCAATTTTGGGCCAAAGCCCATCCAATTAAAAGCGGTTAACACCATCAACCTCTAACTTTGATTCTGAGCGAATTTAAGCCAATTTTGAGCAAATTAAACCCAATTTTGGGCCAAAACCCATCCAACTAAAAGCACACACCATTATCAACCTCCAGCTTTGATTCTGCTCAAATTCAAGCCAATTCTGATCAAATTCAAGCCAATTTTGAGCGAATTTCATCCACTTTCACCCCAAAACCCATCCAATCAATACCCAAAACTCCCCTTTCTCCCCAATTTTGATACAATTTCCCCCCAGTTTCCCCCCCTAGACGGCCAGCAGCGCGGTGACGGGGCAGTGGTCGCTCCTGAGCAAATTCAAGCCAATTTTGGTCCAAATTCAGCCAATTTTGTTAAGCCAATTTTGGGCCAAAACCCATCCAACTAAAAGCACACACCTTATCAACCTCCAGCTTTGATTCTGATCAAATTCAAGCCAATTCTGATCAAATTTCAGCCAATTTTGAACGAATTTCAGCCAATTTCACACCAAAACCCATCCAATTAAAAGCGGTTAACACCATCAACCTCCAGCTTTGATTCTGATCAAATTTAAGCCAATTTTGAGGGAATTTCAGTCAATTTTGGGTCAAAACCCATCCAATTAAAATCGGTTAACACCATCAACCTCCAGCTTTGATTCTGATCAAATTCAAGCCAATTCTGATCAAATTTAAGCCAATTTTGAACCAATTTCAGCCAATTTGAGACCAAAACCCATCCAATTAAAAGCGGTTAACACCATCAACCTCCAGCTTCCATTCTGAGCGAATTCAAGCCAATTTTGAGCAAATTCAAGCCAATTTTGAGTGAATTTTAGTCAATTTTGGGCCAAATTGAGCCAATTTTGGGCCAAAACCCATCCAACTAAAAGCACACACCTTATCAACCTCCAGCTTTGATTCTGGTCAAATTCAAGCCAATTCTGAGGGAATTTAAGCCAATTTTGAGCGAATTTCAGCCAATTTCACACCAAAAACCCATCCAATTAAAAGCAGACAACACCATCAACCTCCAGCTTTGATTGTGATTAAATTTAAGCCAATTGTGAGCAAATTCAAGCCAATTTTGGTCCAAATTCACCCGATTTTGGGCCAAAACCCATCCAATTACAAGCGGTTAACACCATCAACCTCCAGCTTTGATTCTGATCAAATTTAAGCCAATTTTGAGCAAATTTGAGTCAATTTGAGACCAAACCCCATCCAATTAAAAGTGATTAACACCATCAACCTCCAGCTTCGATTCTGAGCGAATTTAAGCCAATTTTGAGTGAATTTCAGTCAATTTTGGGTCAAAACCAATCCAATTAAAATCGGTTAACACCATCAACCTCCAACTTTCAATCTGATCAAATTCAAGCCAATTTTGAGGCCAATTTCAGCCAATTTCACCCCAAAACCCACCCAATCACACCCAAAAACTCCCCAAAACTCCAATTTTGACCCGATTTTCCCCCAATTTCCCCCCAGTTTCCCCCCCTAGACGGCCAGCAGCGCGGTGACGGGGCAGTGGTCGCTCCTGAGCAAATTCAAGCCAATTTTGGGCCAAATTGAGCCGATTTTGGGCAAAACCCATCCAATTAAAAGCGCTTAACACCGTCAACCTCCAGCTTTGATTCTGATCAAATTCAAGCCAATTTTGAGTGAATTTCAGTCAATTTTGGGCCAAAGCCCATCCAATTAAAAGCGGTTAACACCATCAACCTCTAACTTTGATTCTGAGCGAATTTAAGCCAATTTTGAGCAAATTAAACCCAATTTTGGGCCAAAACCCATCCAACTAAAAGCACACACCATTATCAACCTCCAGCTTTGATTCTGCTCAAATTCAAGCCAATTCTGATCAAATTCAAGCCAATTTTGAGCGAATTTCATCCACTTTCACCCCAAAACCCATCCAATCAATACCCAAAACTCCCCTTTCTCCCCAATTTTGACCCAATTTCCCCCCAGTTTCCCCCCCTAGACGGCCAGCAGCGCGGTGACGGGGCAGTGGTCGCTCCTGAGCAAATTCAAGCCAATTTTGGTCCAAATTGAGCCAATTTTGGGTCAAAAACCATCCAATTAAAAGCGGTTAACACCATCAACCTCCAGCTTCGATTCTGAGCACATTTAAGACAATTCTGAACGAATTTAAGCCAATTTTGAGTGAATTTCAGTCAATTTTGGGTCAAAACCCATCCAATTAAAATCGGTTAACACCATCAACTTCCCGCTTCAATTCTGATCAAATTCAAGCCAATTTTGAGCAAATTTAACCCAATTTTGGGTCAAAACCCATCCAATTAAAAGTGGTTAACACCATCAACCTCCAGCTTTGATTCTGATCAAATTCAAGCCAATTTTGAGCAAATTTCAGCCAATTTTGAACGAATTTCAGCCAATTTCACACCAAAACCCATCCAATTAAAATCGATTAATACCATCAAACTCCAGCTTCGATTCTGATCAAATTCAAGCCAATCCTGATCAAATTTCATCCAATTTCACCCCAAACCCCATCCAATCACACCCAAAACTCCCATTTTGACCGAATTTTGACCCAATTTCGCCCCAATTTCCCCCCGATTTCCCCCCAGTTTCCCCCTCTAGACGGCCAGCAGCGCGGTGACGGGGCAGTGGTCGCTCCTGAGCAAATTCAAGCCAATTTTGAGCGAATTTCAGCCAATTTCACCCCAAACCCCATCCAATCACACCCAAAAACTCCCTAAAACTCCCATTTCTCCCCAATTTTGACCCAATTTTGCCCCGATTTCCCCCCAATCCCAGCGCCTAGACGGCCAGCAGCGCGGTGACGGGGCAGTGGTCGCTCCTGAGCAAATTCAAGCCAATTTTGAGCAAATTTCAGCCAATTTCACCCCAAAACCCATCCAATCAATACCCAAAACTCCCCTTTCTCCCCAATTTTGACCCAATTTCCCCCCAGTTCCCCCCCTAGACGGCCAGCAGCGCGGTGACGGGGCAGTGGTCGCTCCCCGCCACGGCGCTGCGGATCTTGCAGTCGCACAGCGCGCCCAGCAGCCGCCGCGACAGCACGGCGTAGTCCAGCCGCCAGCCCACGTTGCGCGCCCGCGCCGCGCCCAGGTAGGTCCAGAAGGTGAAGGCGCCGCGCGCCTCGGGGTACAGGTGCCGGAAGGAATCCACGAAGCCGGCGGCCAGCAGCCGGGTGAATCCCTCCCGCTCCTCCGGCGTGAAGCCGGGGCTGGCGCGGTTGGCGCGCGGGTGGCACAGGTCGATCTCGGCGTGCGCCACGTTGAGGTCGCCGCAGAGCAGCACCGGCTTGCGGGCGTCCAGGCGGCGCAGGAAGGAGAGGAAGGCGGCGTCGAAGCGGCGCCGCGGCTCCAGCCGCGCCAGGCCCCGGCCCGAGTTGGGCACGTAGGCCGAGACCACGAAGAGGGAGGGGAACTCGGCCGTCAGCACGCGGCCGGCGGCGTCGTGCTCGGGGTCGCCTGTGGGAGAGGGGGCAGCTGGGGGGAACTGGGAGGGACTGGGAGGGACTGGGAG
>NW_024503280.1:15183-29880 GCF_017590055.1 Onychostruthus taczanowskii
CACTGGGAGGGGATTGGGGGGGACTGGGAGGGACTGGGAGAGGCTGGGAATGGTTTTGGGGTGATTTTGGGGCAGTTTCGGGCCAATTTTGGGTCAATGAATTTGGGTGATTTTGGGGCTGTTTTTGGGGCAGTTTCGGGGCAGTTTTAGGGTGACTCTGGGGCTGTTTTCGGGTGACTCTGGGGCTGTTTTTGGGGCAGTTTTGGGGTGGTTTTGGGGCAGTTTTGGTCCGATTTCAGACCAATTTTGCCTCAACGCATTTGGGTGATTTTGGTGCCATTTTTGGGGCGGTTTTGGGGCAGTTTTGGTCCGATTTCAGACCAATTTTGGCTCAACGGATTTGGGTGATTTTGGGGCCATTTTTGGGGTGTTTTGGGGCTCTCACCGATGCCGTAGGTGACGTCCAGCTTTATTGGTCACTCACCGGCCTCGTCCCCGCTCCCGTTCTCCTCCTTCTTCTTCCCGCGCTTCGGCATGGCGCTGGCCCCGCCCCTTCCGCCCTTCAAGCCTCGCCTCTGCAACCAATCAGAGCGCGCCGGTGTCTTAACTCCGCCCTCCTGCGTTCAACAGAGCCAATCAGAGCGCGTCATGGAGCTCCCCCTCACAGCGCAGCCAATCAGAGCGCGCCTCCCCTCACGCCGCGCCAGCCAATCGGCGCCCGCCGCCGCCACGTGCGGCCCTGGGGGCGGGACCGGGGCCCGAACCGGGCCCGAACGGAGCCTGAACCGGCACCGGGAGCGATCGGCTCCGAACGGGCCCGATCCCGCCCTCTCCGCTCGCCCGCTGCTTGTCAATCATCTTCCTCAGTAACCAATAAACGCGCGCCCTTCTCCCGGTTAATCCCGCCCCCCCCCTCTCAGCGCTCTCCCGCCCGCCAATCAGAGCGCGCCGTGCCTCACCGCGCGGAGCCAATCAGAGCGCGCCGTGCCTCAGCGCACGGAGCCAATCAGGGCTCGCCGTGCCTCAGGGCGCGGAGCCAATCAGAGCGCGCCGTACCTCAGCGCGCGGAGCCAATCAGAGCGCGCCGTGCCTCAGCGCACGGAGCCAATCAGCGGCGGCGGCGGGAGCGGCGCGAGCGTCCCGGCGCGCGCTCGGGGAGAGGCGTGAGGGGGATGCTCGGGAAGGGGGCGTGGCCGGAAGCGGAAACGCTCGGGAGGAGGAGGAGGGGGAAAGGCGGGAAGCGGAAGTGACGCAGCGGAGCGGCGGGAGAATCGCCGTGAGGCGGCGGCGGAGCGGCGGAGCGGCGGCGGCGTGACGTCACTGCGGTTCCCCCCCCCTCCACGCTCCGTCCGTGACGTCATGCCGACCGTGCTGGGCCTGGAGGGCTCCGCCAACAAGGTGGGGGCGGGGGTGGTGCGCGACGGCGCCGTCCTCAGCAACCGCCGCGCCACCTACGTCACGCCGCCGGGACACGGTGACGTCACTTCCCCTCTCCCCCCCCGCTCTGCCGGTTCCGGTGCGCCGGTGCTGATCCCGTCTCCTCCTTCTTCTTCCCGCGCTTCGGCATGGCGCTGGCCCCGCCCCTTCCGCCCTTCAAGCCTCGCCTCTGCAACCAATCAGAGCGCGCCGGTGTCTTAACTCCGCCCTCCTGCGTTCAACAGAGCCAATCAGAGCGCGTCATGGAGCTCCCCCTCACAGCGCAGCCAATCAGAGCGCGCCTCCCCTCACGCCGCGCCAGCCAATCGGCGCCCGCCGCCGCCACGTGCGGCCCTGGGGGCGGGACCGGGGCCCGAACCGGGCCCGAACGGAGCCTGAACCGGCACCGGGAGCGATCGGCTCCGAACGGGCCCGATCCCGCCCTCTCCGCTCGCCCGCTGCTTGTCAATCATCTTCCTCAGTAACCAATAAACGCGCGCCCTTCTCCCGGTTAATCCCGCCCCCCCCCTCTCAGCGCTCTCCCGCCCGCCAATCAGAGCGCGCCGTGCCTCACCGCGCGGAGCCAATCAGAGCGCGCCGTGCCTCAGCGCACGGAGCCAATCAGGGCTCGCCGTGCCTCAGGGCGCGGAGCCAATCAGAGCGCGCCGTACCTCAGCGCGCGGAGCCAATCAGAGCGCGCCGTGCCTCAGCGCGCGGAGCCAATCAGGGCTCGCCGTGCCTCAGGGCGCGGAGCCAATCAGAGCGCGCCGTACCTCAGCGCGCGGAGCCAATCAGAGCGCGCCGTGCCTCAGCGCACGGAGCCAATCAGGGCTCGCCGTGCCTCAGGGCGCGGAGCCAATCAGAGCGCGCCGTACCTCAGCGCGCGGAGCCAATCAGAGCGCGCCGTGCCTCAGGGCGCGGAGCCAATCAGCGGCGGCGGCGGGAGCGGCGCGAGCGTCCCGGCGCGCGCTCGGGGAGAGGCGTGAGGGGGATGCTCGGGAAGGGGGCGTGGCCGGAAGCGGAAACGCTCGGGAGGAGGAAGAGGAGGGGGAAAGGCAGGAAGCGGAAGTGACGCAGCGGAGCGGCGGGAGAATCGCCGTGAGGCGGCGGCGGAGCGGCGGCGGCGTGACGTCACTGCGGTTCTCCCTCGCTCCGTCCGTGACGTCATGCCGACCGTGCTGGGCCTGGAGGGCTCCGCCAACAAGGTGGGGGCGGGGGTGGTGCGCGACGGCGCCGTCCTCAGCAACCGCCGCGCCACCTACGTCACGCCGCCGGGACACGGTGACGTCACTTCCCCTCTCCCCCGCCGCTCTGCCGGTTCCGGTGCCCCGGTGCTGATCCCGCTCCCCCCGCAGGGTTCGCCCCCGGGCCCACCGGGCGGCACCACCGGGCCGCGCTGCTGGGGCTGGTGCGGGCGGCGCTGCGCGAGGCGCGGCTGGGCCCCGCCGACATCGACGGCGTGGCCTTCACCAAGGGTACGGGAACCGGAACCGGAACCGGGAACGGGAACGGGAACAGAACGGGAACGGGAACGGGAACGGGAACGGGAACCGGAACGGGAACCCGGAACCGGAACGGGAACCCGGAACGGGAACCGGAACGGGAACGGGAACCGGGAGCGGGAACGGGAACCGGACGGGAACGGGAACCGGGAGCGGGAACGGGAACCGGGAACCGGAACGGGAACCGGGAGCGGGAACGGAAACCGGGAACCGGAACCGGAAGGGAACCCGGAACGGGAACCGGAACGGGAACGGGAACCGGGAGCGGGAACGGGAACCGGAACGGGAACCCGGAACCGGAACCGGGAACGGGAACGGGAACAGAACGGGAACGGGAACGGGAACGGGAACCGGACGGGAACGGGAACCGGGAGCGGGAACGGGAACCGGAACGGGAACGGGAACCGGGAGCGGGAACGGGAGCGGGAACCGGAACGGGAACAGGAACCGGGAACCGGAACGGGAACGGGAACGGGAACCAGAACCGGGAGCGGGAATGGGAACGGGAGAGGGAACCGGAACGGGAACGGGAACCAGAACCGGAACGGGAACCGGAACCCGGAATGGGAACCGGGAACCGGGAACGGGAGCGGGAACGGGAGCGGGAACCGGAACCGGAACGGGAACCGGAACCGGAACGGGAACGGGAGCGGGAACGGGAACGGGGTTTGTAGATCCGGTATTGATCCGGTATTGGTCCGGTGTTGATCCGGTATCACGCCCCTGGGAAAGGGACACGCCCACCGGGAAAGGGACACACCCACTGGGAAAGGGACATGCCCACCAGGAAGGGGACATGCCCCCAGGACACGCCCACTGGGAAGGGGACACGCCCACCGGGGAAGGGGCACGCCCACCGGGAAAGGGACACGCCCACCGGGACACGCCCACTGGAGAAAGGGCACGCCCACCGGGAAAGGGACACGCCCACCGGGACACACCCACTGGAGAAAGGGCACGCCCCCCGGCAGGGACAGACACACCCACTGGGACACGCCCACTGTGAAAGGGACATGCCCACCAGGAAGGGGACACGCCCCCGGGACACGCCCACTGGGAAAGGGACACGCCCACCGACAGGGACACACCCACCGGGACACGCCACTGGGAAAGGGACACGCCCACTGGGCAGGGACACGCCTACCGGGAAATGGACACGCCCACCAGGAAAGGGACACGCCCACCGGGAAAGGGACACGCCCACCGGGAGAGGGACACGCCCACTGGGGAAGGGACACCCGAAATCCCCGAAAATGATCCCAAAAATGACCCCAGAATTGACCCCAAAATCCCCAAAAATGGCCCCAAAAATGGTCCCAAAAATAGTCGCAAAATCCCCAAAAACGGCCCCAAAAATAATCCTGAAATCCCCAAAAATGATCCCAAAAATGGCCCCAAAATGACCCCAAAAATGGCCCCAGAATTGACCCCAAAATCCCCAAAAATGGCCCCAAAAATGGTCCCAAAATGACCCCAAAATCCCCAAAAATGGCCCCAAAAATGGCCCCAAAAATACGCCCACCAGGAAAGGGACACACCCACCGGGAAAGGGACACACCCACCGGGAAAGGGACACGCCCACCGGGAAAGGGACACGCCCACCGGGAGAGGGACACGCCCACTGGGGAAGGGACACGCCCACCGGGCAGGGACACGCCTACTGGGAAAGGGACACGCCCCTGGGAAAGGGACACGCCCCCAGGGGAAGGGACACGCCCACCGGGAAAGGGACACGCCCACCTGCAGGGCCACGCCCCCCCCAGCAGGGCCACGCCCCCGGGCCACGCCCCCGCTGACCACGCCCCTTTCCCCGCAGATCCCCAACGCTCCCAGCCCCGGGTACAACGTGGAGCAGCTGGCCAAGAGGTGACCCCAAAACGGCCCCAAAATCCCCAAAAATGGCCCCAAAAATGATCCCAAAAATGATCCCAAAATCCCCAAAAATGGTCCCGAAAATGATCCCAAAAATGATCCCAAAAATGGTCCCAAAAATTATCCCAAAAATAATCCCAAAATTCCCAAAAATGATCCTAAGAATCCCAAAAATAATTCCCAAAAATGATCCCAGAAATGATCCCGAAATCCCCAAAACTGACCGTAAAAATGATCCCAAAATCCCAAAAATGGCCCCAAAAATGACCCCAAAATCCCCAAAAATGACCCCAAAATGATCCCAAATCTGGCCCCAAAGAATTGACCCCAAAATCCCCAAAAATGGCCCCAAAAATGGTCCCAAAATGACCCCAAAATCCCCAAAAATGGCCCCAAAAATGGCCCCAAAAATGGCCCCAAACAAAAATTCCCAAAAAAATCCCCAAAAATTCCCCAAAAATCCCCAAAAAATCCCGAGATTCCAAAATGTCCCAAAATAACCCAAAATGTCCAAAAACGGCCCCAAAAATTCCCAAAAAAATCCCCAAAAATTCCCCAAAAATCCCCAAAAAATCCCGAGATTCCAAAATGTCCCAAAATAACCCAAAATGTCCAAAAACGGCCCCAAAAATTCCCAAAAAAATCCCCAAAAATTCCCCAAAAATCCCCAAAAAATCCCGAGATTCCAAAATGTCCCAAAATAACCCAAAATGTCCAAAAACGGCCCCAAAAATTCCCAAAAAAATCCCCAAAAATTCCCCAAAAATCCCCAAAAAATCCCGAGATTCCAAAATGTCCCAAAATAACCCAAAATGTCCAAAAACGGCCCCAAAAATTCCCAAAAAAATCCCCAAAAATTCCCCAAAAATCCCCAAAAAATCCCGAGATTCCAAAATGTCCCAAAATAACCCAAAATGTCCAAAAACGGCCCCAAAAATTCCCAAAAAAATCCCCAAAAATTCCCCAAAAATCCCCAAAAAATCCCGAGATTCCAAAATGTCCCAAAATAACCCAAAATGTCCAAAAACGGCCCCAAAAATTCCCAAAAAAATCCCCAAAAATTCCCCAAAAATCCCCAAAAAATCCCGAGATTCCAAAATGTCCCAAAATAACCCAAAATGTCCAAAAACGGCCCCAAAAATTCCCAAAAAAATCCCCAAAAATTCCCCAAAAATCCCCAAAAAATCCCGAGATTCCAAAATGTCCCAAAATAACCCAAAATGTCCAAAAACGGCCCCAAAAATTCCCAAAAAAATCCCCAAAAATTCCCCAAAAATCCCCAAAAAATCCCGAGATTCCAAAATGTCCCAAAATAACCCAAAATGTCCAAAAACGGCCCCAAAAATTCCCAAAAAAATCCCCAAAAATTCCCCAAAAATCCCCAAAAAATCCCGAGATTCCAAAATGTCCCAAAATAACCCAAAATGTCCAAAAACGGCCCCAAAAATTCCCAAAAAAATCCCCAAAAATTCCCCAAAAATCCCCAAAAAATCCCGAGATTCCAAAATGTCCCAAAATAACCCAAAATGTCCAAAAACGGCCCCAAAAATTCCCAAAAAAATCCCCAAAAATTCCCCAAAAATCCCCAAAAAATCCCGAGATTCCAAAATGTCCCAAAATAACCCAAAATGTCCAAAAACGGCCCCAAAAATTCCCAAAAAAATCCCCAAAAATTCCCCAAAAATCCCCAAAAAATCCCGAGATTCCAAAATGTCCCAAAATAACCCAAAATGTCCAAAAACGGCCCCAAAAATTCCCAAAAAAATCCCCAAAAATTCCCCAAAAATCCCCAAAAAATCCCGAGATTCCAAAATGTCCCAAAATAACCCAAAATGTCCAAAAACGGCCCCAAAAATTCCCAAAAAAATCCCCAAAAATTCCCCAAAAATCCCCAAAAAATCCCGAGATTCCAAAATGTCCCAAAATAACCCAAAATGTCCAAAAACGGCCCCAAAAATTCCCAAAAAAATCCCCAAAAATTCCCCAAAAATCCCCAAAAAATCCCGAGATTCCAAAATGTCCCAAAATAACCCAAAATGTCCAAAAACGGCCCCAAAAATTCCCAAAAAAATCCCCAAAAATTCCCCAAAAATCCCCAAAAAATCCCGAGATTCCAAAATGTCCCAAAATAACCCAAAATGTCCAAAAACGGCCCCAAAAATTCCCAAAAAAATCCCCAAAAATTCCCCAAAAATCCCCAAAAAATCCCGAGATTCCAAAATGTCCCAAAATAACCCAAAATGTCCAAAAACGGCCCCAAAAATTCCCAAAAAATCCCCAAAAATTCCCGAGATTCCAAAATGTCCCAAAATAACCCAAAATGTTCCAAAAACCCCAAAAACGGCCCCAAAAATTCACCAAAATTCCCCAAAAATTCACCAAAAAATCCCCAAAAATTCCCGAGATTCCAAAATGTCCCAAAATGTCCCAAAATGTCCCAAAATCCCCAAAAACGGCCCCAAAAATTCCCAAAAAAAATCCCCAAAAATTCCCGAGATTCCAAAATGTCCCAAAATCCCCAAAAACGGCCCCAAAAACGGCCCCAAAAATGGCCCCAAAAATGGCCCCAAAATCCCCAAAAATGATCCCAAAAATGGCCCCAAAAATGGCCCCAAAAATGATCCCAAAAATAATCCCGAAATCCCCGAAAATGATCCCAAAAATGACCCCAGAATTGACCCCAAAATCCCCAAAAATGGCCCCAAAAATGGTCCCAAAAATAGTCGCAAAATCCCCAAAAACGGCCCCAAAAATAATCCTGAAATCCCCAAAAATGATCCCAAAAATGGCCCCAAAATGACCCCAAAAATGGCCCCAGAATTGACCCCAAAATCCCCAAAAATGGCCCCAAAAAGGGCCCCAAAAATGGCCCCAAAAATGATCCCAAAAATAATTCCAAAATTCCCAAAAATGATCCCAAAAATGATCCCAAAATCCCCAAAAATGGTCCCGAAAATGATCCCAAAAATGATCCCAAAAATGGTCCCAAAAATTATCCCAAAAATAATCCCAAAATTCCCAAAAATGATCCTAAGAATCCCAAAAATAATTCCCAAAAATGATCCCAGAAATGATCCCGAAATCCCCAAAACTGACCGTAAAAATGATCCCAAAATCCCAAAAATGGCCCCAAAAATGACCCCAAAATCCCCAAAAATGACCCCAAAATGATCCCAAATCTGGCCCCAAAAATGATCCCAAAATCCCTAGAAATGATCCCAAAAATGATCCCAAAATACCCAAAAATGATCTTAAAATTGACTCCAAAAATGACCCCAAAATCCCTGAAAGTGACCCCAAAATCCCCAAAAATGATCCTAAAAATGATCCCAAAATCCCCAAAAACGGCCCCAAAAATGACCCCAGAAATAATCCCAAAATTCCCAAAAATGATCCCAAAAACGGCCCAAAAATGACCCCAGAAATGATCCCAAAATTCCCCCGAATTTCCCCAAATTCCCCCGAATTTCCCCAAATTCCCCCGAATTTCCCCAAATTCCCCCGAATTTCCCCAAAATCCCCTGAATTTCCCCAAATTCCCCCAAATTTTCCCAAAATCCCCCGAATTTTCCCAAAATCCCCCAAATTCTCCCCGAATTTTCCCCAAATCCCCCGAATTCTCCCCAAATTCACCCCAAATTTCCCCAAAATCTCCCAAATTCACCCCAAATTCACCCCAAATTTTCCCAAAATCCCCCGAATTTTCCCCAAATTCCCCCGAGTTTTCCCAAAATCCCCCAAATTCACCCTGAATTTTCCCCAAATCCCCTGGATTCCCCCCAAATTCACCTCAAGTCCCCCAAAATCCCCCAAATTCACCCCAAATTCTCCCCGAATTTCCCCATAGTCTCCCAAATTCTCCCCAAAATCCCCCGAATTTTCCCCAAATCCCCCGAATTCCCCCCAAATTCACCCTGAATTTTCCCAAAATCCCCCAAATTCCCCCGAGTTTTCCCAAAGTCCCCCGAATTCACCCCAAAATCCCCAGGGGGCGCCGCCTGCTGCCGCTGCCCTACGTGGTGAAGGGCCTGGACGTTTCCTTCTCGGGGCTGCTCTCGCACCTGCAGGTACCCAAAATCACCCCAAAATCACCCCAAAAATAACCCCAAAACTGACCCCAAAATCACCCCAAAAAATCACCCAAAAATCCCCCAAAATCACCCCAAAAATAATACCAAATCTGGCCCCAGACTGACCCCAAACCACGCAGGGAACAGACACCCAAAACCCCCAAAATCACCCCAAAATCCCCCAAAATCACCCCAAAGCCGTTTTGGGCAGTTTTTGGGACATTTTCGGGGCAGTTTTTGGGGCTGTTTTTGGGGTAGTTTTTGGGATATTTTTGGGGCTGTTTCGGGCAGTTTTTGGACAGTTTTTTGGGCTGTTTTTGGGGCCGTTTTGGGACATTTTTGGGGCTGTTTTTGGGGCCATTTTGGGCAGTTTTCGGGGCTGTTTTGGGCAGTTTTTAGGCAGTTATTGGGATATTTTCGGGGCCGTTTGGGGCCGTTCTGGGACACTTTTGGGGCAGTTTTTGGGATATTTTCGGGGCCATTTCAGGCAGTTTTTTGGGCAGTTTTTGGGACATTTTCGGGGCCGTTTGGGGCAGTTTTCGGGGCTGTTTTGGGCAGTTTTTAGGCAGTTATTGGGATATTTTCGGGGCCGTTTGGGGCCGTTTTGGGACACTTTTGGGGCAGTTTTTGGGATATTTTCGGGGCCGTTTGGGGCCGTTTTGGGACACTTTTGGGGCAGTTTTTGGGATATTTTCGGGGCTGTTTTGGGTAGTTTTTGGGGCAGTTTTTGGGGCTGTTTCGGGCAGTTTTTGGGCAGTTTTTTGGTCAGTTTTTGGGCAGTTTTTTGGGCCATTTTTGGGCAGTTTTTGGGATATTTTCGGGGCCATTTTGGGACATTTTCGGGGCTGTTTGGGGCAGTTTTCGGGGCTGTTTCGGGCTGTTTTTTGGGCAGTTTTTAGGCAGTTTTTGGGATATTTTCGGGGCTGTTTCGGGCGGTTTTTGGGGCAGTTTTTGGGGCCGTTTTGGGGCAGTTTTTGGGGCTGTTTCGGGGCCGTTTTGGGGCAGATTTTGGGGCATTTTTGAGCAGTTTTTGGGCAGTTTTTTGGGCAGTTTTTGAGCAGTTTATGGGGCTGTTTCGGGCAGTTTTTGGGGCTGTTTCAGGGCAGTTTTTGGGGCTGTTTTTGGGATATTTTCGGGGCCGTTTTGGGGCAGTTTTGGGGGCTGTTTTGGGCAGTTTTGGGGCAGTTTTGGGGGTGACTGTGGCTCCCCTCCCCAGGAGACGGCGTTCGCCATGCTGGCCGAGGTCACCGAGCGCGCGCTGGCGCTGACCCGGGCGCGGCACCTGCTGCTCGTGGGGGGCGTGGCCTGTGAGTGGGCGTGGCCTCGCCCAGAGTGGGCGTGGCCTCACACAGGCTGGGCGTGGCCTCACACAGGCTGGGCGTGGTCACACCCGCGGGGGCGGGAGCGAGCGAGGCCGAATGGGCGTGGCCTCGCCCCTGTATAAACACCCTCATTTGCATGCGGGGAGGAGCCGGGGGTCGGTTTGGCCACGCCCACAGCCACGCCCACCCCTGCCAGGTAACCACCGGCTGCAGGAGATGCTACAGAGCATGTGCAGAGCCCGGGGGGCGGAGCTCTGCCCCATAGACGACAGGTGAGGGCGGGGCCGGCTCGGGAGGGGCGGGGCCCGCCTCGGGAGGGGCGGGGGTGGGCGGGGCACGCCCCTGACCTTTTGACCCCGCAGGTATTGCGTCGACAACGGCGCCATGATCGCCCAGGCCGGCTGCGAGATGCTGAGGGTGGGGCAGGTGACCGAGCTCGGCCAATCGGGGATCACGCAGAGGTCAGGGGGCGGGGCCCGGGTGGGCGGGGCCGGGCGGGGATTGGCCGGGCTCTGACCTTTGACCCCCGGCCGCGGCAGGTACCGGACGGATGAGGTGGAGGTGACCTGGAGGGATTGAGGTGGCCACGCCCCTGGAGGCCACGCCCACTTAATAAAAGAGTCCCCACCCCCTCATGGTGTGGCCACGCCTCTTTTTTCCGAGTGATGTCGTTCAGGTGGCGACCCCGCCCATCTAGGGAGGACCAATCAGCTCCTGACACTCCTTGTCAATCACCAGCTGTTGCTGTCAATCAATGTGGGAAGCCACACCCCTTTCATTAGGTTATATTAATACCTTATCTGTCAATCAACACCTGCAAGCCACGCCCCTTGTGTGTCTGTCAATCAAAACCTTCAAGCCACGCCTCTTGCATTGAGTTACATTAATATGCTATCTGTCAATCATTAACTGCAAGCCACGCCCCTTGCATTGAGTTACATTAATGCCTTACCTGTCAATCACCAGCTGCAAGCCACGCCCCTTGCATATCTGTCAATCAAAACCTTCAAGCCACGCCTCTTGCATTGAGTTACATTAATATGCTGTCAATCATTAACTGCAAGCCACGCCCCTTGCGTATCTGTCAATCAAAACCTTCAAGCCACGCCTCTTGCATTGAGTTACATTAATGTGCTGTCTGTCAATCATTAACTGCAAGCCACGCCCCTTGCATATCTGTCAATCAAAACCTTCAAACCACGCCTCTTGCATTGAGTTACATTAATGTGCTGTCTGTCAATCTTTAAGCGCGAGCCACGCCCCTTGCATTGACTTGCACAATGCTTTATCTGTCAATCAGCGCGCGCGAGCCGCCATCCTCTGTCAATCGTGCTTCATTTGCATAACGCCACCCCTTTCCTGCCCAGCGGCAAATAGGATTGGTGGGCGGCCAACCACCGGCCAATAGGAGCGCGAGGAGGCGTGGCTTTGCCGAGGGGGGTCTGGCTGGCCAAGGCGGGACCCGCTCAGTCTGTGCGGGGCCGTCGAGGGGATCGAATGGGTGAGGAAATGGCGGCTGTGGGGGGAATGCGGTTCTGTCTGTCTCTCTGTCCGTCCGTCCGTGCGTTTCTATCGCGATATGCCGCCCGATCGCGATTCCCGACCCGCGTTCCCCCCGTCGCCGCCAGCCGCGGGCGCTCGGGGTTTTAGCGGCGTCGCAGAGCAGCGGCGGCGGCTCCTTCTTCACCCGGCGACGCTTCGGGCGCTCCGCCGGCATTTGGGGAGCCGCACAAACGCTCCGGGGAGCTCCTCGGCATTAATTAATTAACTGTGGGGGGGATTAATTAGGGAGGAATTAATTGGGGAAGGATTAATTGGGCTCCCGCTCTGACTCCGCTTCTCTCCCCTCAGGCGGAGCCGCCGGCGGGAAACGCTTTCTGGAGGATCGCCACCGTATAACTTTATATTTTTGGATATTTTTAGGGTTTTTTTTAAATTTTTGGGTTTTTTTTCCTGTTTTTTAGTGGTTTTTTACGTCTTTTTTTGCTTAATTTAAAGGTTCTCCATTGGATTTTCCCTCACGATTCGCCCCCGCCGCCACGTGTCCCCCCGTCCTCCCCTTGGGATCCGATTTCTTGCACTTTAATCCGCATTTTAATTCAGATTTAAGGATTTTTTTCATTAATTTGTAACTTTCCGTATAATTTAGAAGCTTTTTTACCCCTGCTGGGAGAATTTTTCCCCTCAGGAACGAGCCGCTCGCAGGAAACCGCGCCGCGAGGGTCTCGGCGCTGTAAAAATCCACTTTTAAACCTTTAATTTACCTTTTTTTTAATTAGATTTTCCCTTTTTAGAACTCTTTTCATTTAGCAGTTGGATTTTTTTGAAGTTTTTTCCTGAAGTTTTTTGCCAAATTTAAGTTTTCCCTCACAGTTTTGCGCCCACCCCTCATGTGTCCCCTTCCTTTTTAACCTAAACATAAAATACATTAAAATAAATTAAAATAATCCTTTCGGAGGACGTTTACCTCCTAATTTTTATTTTTTATCGGTTTAAAATTTTTTTTTTCCACCCTTTTTCCTCCACTATTCCCTCTCCGCGCCGGAAGAGCAGCAAAATATCCGATTTTATCCCTTTATTTTCTATTTTTTAATATTTTTATTCTACGTGCTTACAGAAATTCCATAACATTTTATTTTCTATGCTTATTTTTATCGATCGCTGGAATAAATCCTGCTTCGGAACTCTTTTCATTTAGCAGTTGGATTTTTTTGAAGTTTTTTCCTGAAGTTTTTTGCCTAATTTAAGTTTTCCCTCACAGTTTTGCCCCCACCCCTCATGTGTCCCCTTCCTTTTTAACCTAAACATAAAACACATTAAAATAAAACACTGTAAAACCTTTCGGAGGACGTTTACCTCCTAATTTTTATTTTTTTTTCGGTTTAAATTTTTTTAACCCGTGGAATTTCCCTCGGGTTTTATGAAAGGGGGGGAAAGCAAAAACTTAATTATTTAAATATTTTTAAAATAAAAAACGCAAACCTTTGTGCCGAGTCCGACCGTGAGGGGAGCGGGAGCAGGGGCGGGGCCAAAGCGCGGCGGGAAGGCGGAGGGGCGTGGTTTTACCTTAAAAGGAAACGCGGCCCCGCCTTTGTGGGTGGGGTTTGTTAATGAGGGGGCGTGGCCTTAAAGAGAGACAGGGCGGCGACTCTGCCGCCATTTTAAGCGTGTGGAGCTAACCAATGAAGAAAGGAAGGGACCGGAAGTCGGTGCGGGCGCGGCCGATGGGAGCGCGGCGGGGCGAAAAAAAGCGGGAGGAGGAAGGCGGAAGTGGGCGTGGCCCCGCTGTCATGGCGGCGCCCGAGGAGGAGGCGGCGGCGGCGGCGGATGGCGGCGGGGGGGAGGGGGGCGACGAGGAGGCGCTGAAACGGCTCGTTTTGGGTTATTTTGGGTTGATTTTGGGCTGATTTTGGGTAATTTTCTGTAAATTTTCAGCCGATTTTGGGTCACTTTGAGCCGATTTTGGGTCACTTTGAGCCGATTTTGGGTCATTTTTGGCCAATTTTGGGTCACTCTGAGCCGATTTTGGGTCACTTTCAGCCGATTTTGGGTCACTTTGAGCCGATTTCGGTTGATTTTGGGTCATTTTTAGCCAATTTTGGGTCACTCTGACCCCTCTCTCCCCTGCCCAGGCCCTGGTCTCTGATCTCTATCGCTTCCGGGACTCTCTGCCCGCCCCTGGCCCCGCCCACGACCCCGCCCACGACCCCGCCCATGGCTCCGCCCCCGGCTCCGCCCCCTCCCCTGCCTGGCCCCGCCCCCGGCGGCCCCCAGCCAATCAGCTGGCTCAGCTGCTGCAGTTCCTGGAGCGCTTCCAGGCCGCGCTGGAGGGGCTGAGCCGGGCGGCCGAGCTGGCCCCGGGCTGGGCGGAGCCTCGGCGGAGACACGCCCACCTGCTGGAGTACCTGGGGCAGCTGTGCCACCTGCTGGCCACCCGGGTGAGTGACAGCTGGGGGCGGGGCTTGTGGGGACACGCCCACCTGCTGGAGTACCTGGGGCAGTTGTGCCACCTGCTGGCCACCAGGGTGAGTGACAGCTGGGGGCGGGGCTTGTGGGGACACGCCCACTGAGCACCTGCTGGCCACCCGGGTGAGTGACAGCTGCGAGGGGGCGGGGCCAAGGGAGGACACGCCCACTGGGTAGCTGTTCCACCTGCTGGCCACCCAGGTGAGTGACAGCTGCGAGGGGGCGGGGCTTGGGGACACGCCCACTGAGCACCTGCTGGCCACCAGGGTGAGTGACAGCTGCGAGGGGGCGGAGCCACGGCCTCAGCTCCACCCCCAGGGCAAGCAGCCAATGGGGAGTGGGATTGGGGATTGGGGGTTGCTGGTTTATACTGGGAGGAAACTGGGGGCGGAGCGTCAGAAGTGGGCATGTCCCTGATGAGGCTCCGCCCCCCAGGGCAAGCAGCCAATGGGGAGTGGGATTGGGGATTGGGGGTTGCTGGTTTATACTGGGAGGAAACTGGGGGCGGAGCCTCAGGTGGGCGTGTCCCTGATGAGGCTCCGCCCCCAGGGCAAGCAGCCAATGGGGACTGGGGGAATGGGGAGGGGTTACTGGTTTATACTGGGAGGA
>NW_024503281.1:0-540 GCF_017590055.1 Onychostruthus taczanowskii
AAAATTTGGGGAGAAAACCCCAAAAATCGGGGTAAAAATTTCCGAAATTGGGGGGGAGGAAATCCCCAGAATTTGGGGGGAAAATTCTTGAAAATTCGGGGGGGAAAAAAACCCCAAAATTTGGGTAAAAATTCCCAAAAATTTGGGGAAAAAATCCCAAAATTTTGAGAAAAAAAATCCCAAATTTGAGGGGGGGGGGGGAAAAAACCCAAAATTTGGGGAAAAAAATTCCAAAATCTGGGGGGACAAATCCCAAAAATTTGGGAAAACAATTCCCAGATTTGGGGGGAAAAAAAAACCAAAATTTGGAGAAAAAAATTTCCAAAAATTCTGGGGAAAAAACCTCAAATTTGGGGGAAAAAACCCAAAAATATGGGGGGAAAAATCCTAAATTTGGGGAAAAAAATCCCAAATTTGGGGGAAAAAATTCTGAAATTTGGGGGGCGGTGAATCCCCAAAATTTGGGGGAAAAAAAACCCCAAAATGTGGGGAAAATTTTCCCAATTTTGGGGGGAAAAACCCGAAAATTTGGGGAAAAAA
>NW_024503282.1:0-539 GCF_017590055.1 Onychostruthus taczanowskii
TGCTTTGCCTTTCTCCTAATCCTATCTAAAACAAGAAATGAGTTATTATATTCTAGTGGGTACAGTGGCATTTGGCCACCACTGAACCCACCACAGTGGGATATGTACAAAATCCTGGTGAGAGAGTATTGTACTTACACAACATTGTTCTCAGAAATAACAGTGGGTAGCAAACAGACAACCAGTCCAAGTGAGCACAGAAACATCATAACTACTTAGTACTCAAAGTAGTTCATTCTTAACAACCTTATCATAATCTAAAGAGAGTGACCATCAGTCATATCTCAACCTTATATTACAATTTGAGGAACAAATCGACAGTAAGTTTTGTCCTGAGACCTGACTCCTTCCACTAAAGCACACTATCATCAAGTGTAATAAGTAAGACTCCCACTTCTTCTTCCATTTTTATACACCTGTGCTGTTTTTCTGCAGGAGTTCTTGTAAGCCAGCTCAAGTGGAAGGATATGCTAAGTTATGGCAGAACCTCCTTACTGGGTTTGCGTGGTCACCCTCTGATAGCGGGCTGGCTACAGGGG
>NW_024503283.1:0-539 GCF_017590055.1 Onychostruthus taczanowskii
TTTTATCACTTTTCCTCCTTATCCCTCATTTGGCAAACAAAATTTTCAATATAATAAATAGAAATTCATAAGATCTCTCTTATGGAAGTGAAATAAAGTGGAGGGGGGTTATTATCTAAGAAACTAGAAATTTTGCTTTTTAGATTTTCTAAACACTTAATATTGACAATGAAAATTATGAAAAAGTAGTAACAGATTAGCTGCTTTTGAACAGTTTCAATAATAGCTTTTTCCCTTTTTATAGCACATGCTTTCATACTTGTTGACCTTTAATTTGAGTAGTTGGGACTGAACATATTGTATTTAATGCTATAAAAGTAGTGGTGTCTCCTTTCAATTAGATTGCAGTTATAACAATAATCTCTGTTCTTCTAGAGATGAGCACAATTTATACCTTTCATTTATTCTCTAACAGATGGTTGCAATCTTTTTAATGACCTACTGTTAAGCTGCAGGTAAGCTTCCTGTATGCCCCACTCATCTTTCATTCCAATATTATACTCAATTGAGTAGCTGTAAATATGATTGTGACATTGTTG
>NW_024503284.1:0-539 GCF_017590055.1 Onychostruthus taczanowskii
CATGGTTCCCATGAGCAGAACCCAACTCTGGGGGTTCTCCAGGACCCCCGTGAGCAGCGTCCAGCTCGGGGGGCTCCTCCGGGCCCCCCCGAAGCCCCCCTAGATGCGGAAGCTCTCGGCCTTGCCGTCGATGTGCCGCAGCCTCAGGTAGACGTCAGTGCCGACGCCCTGCAGCGACTGCAGCACCAGGGACCCCCCCAGGTACTCGGCGTAGGCGCGCGACGTCGGCAGCCCGAAGCCGAACCTGGGGGGACACCAAAAATAACAAAAAGTGGCCCCAAAATTGTCCCAAAAATCCTGAAATCCCAGCCAATTCCCCCCAAAAAATACCTCAAAATCCCTGCCAAAAACCCCAAATCCCACCCTAAAAAATACCCCAAATCCCACCCCAAAAACCCCAAATTTACCCCAAAGCCGAACGTGGGGGGACACCAAAAATAACAAAAAGTGGCCCCAAAATTGTCCCAAAAATCCCAAAATCCCAGCAAATTCCCCCCCAAAAAATACCCCATAAATCCCTGCCAAAAACCCCAAATCCC
>NW_024503285.1:0-539 GCF_017590055.1 Onychostruthus taczanowskii
ACTGAAATTATCTGGAAAGGTAATTCTAGAGCACAGCCCTCATCGAACACCAAATGACTATTTATTTGGGTTCAATTCTGCTTCAAACATCCAAGTTTTATTTAAGTGGAGAGCTGGAAAATATGGAAGCAAAGAACCTAAGTATTCTTTAAAAACCACTCTGGAGTTTGTTATCCAAATTAAGGGAGCTGGGGGCTGAGTCACAACTTTCAATTCCACTGTTTGCTAAATTTGTGGAGAAAAAAATTCTCTTTTTCAGTCTAATTCCAACTGCCAATCTTCCCTAATTGGAAGCCAGGAACCAACCTTTGCACAAGGCTGGAAACACTCGGCCCCATCCCCCAGCAAAGCTGAACTCTCCAACCCCTGGAACTGAGAATCCCAAATATTGATCCTCATCCCATCTTTTATTGATTAAAATCCCCTTATTCCTTGAGCTGTGGGCATGGAGAGGAAAACACCACGAGATGGGATCAGTTGTAATTCCGACCCCAAAGTTCCTTTAATTTGGATTTTTACAGCTGGATTTCATGTTATCA
>NW_024503286.1:0-539 GCF_017590055.1 Onychostruthus taczanowskii
AAAAACCAAACCAAACAAAAAAAAAATTTTTTTTCTTCCAGTTTTTTCTTCCAGTTATTTTTTTTCCTCCCTATTTTAGCACAAAAAAGAAGAGAATAAAAACCCACAAAAACCTGGAATTTTCTTCCCTATTTGAGCACAAAAAGAAACAAAAAAAAAAAACTCAAAAAGAAAAAAAAGGAATTTTCTTCCAATTTTTTCTTCCATTTTTGTTTCTGCCTGTTTTAGCAGGAAAACAAAAACAAAACAAAACAAAACAAAGAAAAAGAAGAAAAGAAAAAAAAAGAATAAATAAAACAAAAATGAAAAAACTCAGGGAATTTTCTTCCAGTTTTTTTCTTCCAGGGTTTTTTTTTCTTCCAATTTTTTCTTCCAGTTTTTTTTTTTTTTTCCCTGCCTATTTCACCACCAAAAAAAAAAAAAAAAAAAAAAAAAAAGGCCAAAAAAAAAAAAAAAAAAAATCTCTTTTCTGTGCTGCGGAGCTGGGGCGCTGTTTGCTCTCGCGGCCAGCGGTGACGGCAGCGGGGCCCGGCCGGACA
>NW_024503287.1:0-538 GCF_017590055.1 Onychostruthus taczanowskii
ACCTGGGGGCTCACCTGGGCTCACCTGTCCCCGCAGACCTTCGGGCAGCGCAGGTACCAGCAGTACACCTGCTACACCGTGTTCTTCATCAGCATCGAGATGTGCCAGATCGCCGACGTGCTGATCCGCAAGACGCGCCGGCTCTCCCTGCTGCAGCAGGGCCTCTTCAGGTGCGCCCGGGCACACCTGGGCACACCTGGGGGCACCTGGGCACACCTGGGGGCGGGGAAAGGGGGAAAACGGCGAAAACTGGGGGGAAATCGGTGAAAATTTGGGGAAAATCGGTGAAAATTGGGCAATTTGTGCACACCTGGGCACGCATCGGGGCGGGGAAAGGGGGAAAACGGTGAAAACTGGGGGGAAATCGGTGAAAATTTGGGGAAAATCGGTGAAAACTGGAGAATTTGGAGGCACCTGGGCACACCTGGGCAGGCTGGGCACACCTGGGGGAGGGGAAAGGGGGGAAAATGGCGAAAACTGGGGGGAAATTGGTGAAAATTTGGGGGCACCTCGGCACAGCTGGGCACACCTGGGCACA
>NW_024503288.1:0-2915 GCF_017590055.1 Onychostruthus taczanowskii
GTTATGAGTAAAGGCCTTGGGGTTAAAACTAATCCAAGCATCTAGCAGCTGTATCCCTCCGAAGTTTCTGTCAGGATAGAGATGCTTCAAACATGGCAAAGTGCTGGAGTGTTTCTGTCATAATAACTGGGAAAAACCACAAGACCAGCAGTTTGGAGGAGGCTTTGAATGAAGCTCAGATGTCTTTGCTTGGAACTCTGAAAAACACTTAAAATGATGAGACATCATTGGGTCAAACCACAGAGCCAGTGCAGGAGCAGCCAGAGAGCTCACCTGCTCTGAGAGGTGCATGAACAGCTGGAGAACAAGAAAGAAGGGTCCTGAAACAACACATGTCTTTCAGATAATCACACAAAGAGATGTTAAAGCATAGAAGAAGCCAGCTACAAATACTGTAATAATATCTTATGAATAATGCCTATCATAAAATCTGTAAGCTCACATCATGTAATCAATATATCATTGGTAAGGCTCTCAGGAAGTTGAGATAACGCATTTCTAAAGAGCCACATACCTATGACAGCAAAATGAAACAAAGGAAAATTCCAAAACAGCTTTAAATCAATAACTGCCATAATGTAAAATCATCACAGACTCTCACTGTATTATCTATGGAAGACAAAACAGCAGTTGTAACAAAGATTGTAAGAAGCAACAGAATCCTGGACAAAATCAAGGGTGAACACACTGTATCTTCTTTATCCACAAAGAGGTGTTTATCAGTGTTTCATCACAGCTGTTTTAGTCGGATTCCTCTTACCTCTTGAAAGAAAACAACTATATATCTTACAGTGTAGAAAATATTTAACTCTCTTAGACTGCAATGCAAGATGTAACCAGGTGTATTCTGTTACCATCTGTTAAAACCAGGTGGGGCAGGGCTCTTTATCTCTTGCAAGACCCATCCTTCCTCTGGGAGATATCTCCTGTTAATGGGCCATTGAGTGTCCCTGCATGGCTGATAAAATTCCATCATCCCATTGTGAGATGCTCCGCCCAGGGGGAGGAGCCAAGCATTCCTGCCTGGATATAATCTGAGCCTCCAAACACCACAGGCAGCCTTCTCCCACTGGATTCCCAGAGGAAGATCAGCCCTTTCTGCTTCACCAGTGGACCTCCAGAGGAAAACTCCATCCTTGTGCAGGACCAGTGCTTACACAGAACCACCCCTGTCCCTGCGGGAGCGCTGCAGCCACCATTTATTTGGATTGCTGCCACCACCCTGAGCCACAGGGTGCCAGGTTGTATTCTGTGTCTGCTTGAGTAGTAATTTTTTTTTTTTTTGGTGAGGTAATTATTTCTAAATTCTAAAGAACTGCTGCAGATAACATTCAAAGTTATAGGACTTAGTTAAGAACTTCAAACGAATTGCTGCACATAATCTTGGCAGAAGAGGAGAGCAGCAGGCTGGGCGAGGGGCCGCGCGGACAGCGCACGTGGTCAGGATGGTGCTCACCAGTTTCTTGCCAGCTCCCACCCAGCTGTCCCTGGATCAGCTGGAACCAGAAGAAAGAGCAGGAGCTCAGAGATGCGGGCAGACAGCTCTGGTCTCCTCACAAAGGCAACCTCCCCCATATGGTTACCGGAAAGGATGGATACCACGGGCGCTAGAGAATTTTGGAGATGGGGGTGCCTTCCCAGAAATTCATGTGGCTCAATATCCATTGGATATGGGCCAAAAGAAGAAAGTTTCCAATGCTTTGGCTCTTCAGGTGGATGCAGAAGGAAAAATAAAATACGATGCAATTGCTCGACAAGGACAGTCAAAGGACAAGGTTATTTACAGCAAGTACACAGATCTTGTGCCAAAAGAGGTCGTGAACGTGGATGATCCAGAGCTGCAAAGACCAGATGAGAATGCAGTTCGAGAGATAACAAAGAAGACAAGAGCAGCCTTGGAGGAATTGGTCTCCCAAAAAGTTGCAGCAGCCATGCCAGTTCGAGCTGCTGACAGGGCAGCTCCTGCACAGTACATTCGGTACACACCATCCCAGCAAGGAGCTGCGTTCAACTCTGGAGCAAGGCAGAGAGTTATTCGGGTGGTGGAAATGCAGAAGGACCCTCTGGAGCCTCAAAGATTCAAAAGTAACAAGAAGATTCCACGGGGACCACCGTCTCCTCCAGTACCTGTGATGCACTCTCCCAGCAGAAAGATAACTGTGAAAGAGCAGCAAGAGTGGAAAATTCCTCCGTGCATTTCAAACTGGAAAAACGTGAAGGGTTACACCGTTCCCTTGGAGAAGCGTCTGGCCGCAGACGGCAGAGGATTGCAGGCTGTTCATATTAATGAAAACTTTGCCAAACTTGCTGAGGCGCTCTATATTGCTGACAGAAAGGCTCGTGAGGCAATAGAGATGCGTGCCCAGGTGGAGAGGAAGATGGCTCAGAAAGAGAAGGAGAAACACGAGGAAAAGCTCCGAGAAATGGCTCAGAAAGCCAGGGAGAGAAGAGCAGGGATCAAAACCCGTGCTGAAAGAGAGGATGGAGAAGCTAGAGCGAGAGACGAAATCAGACACGACCGGCGCCAAGAGAGACAGCACGACAGGAATCTTTCCCGGGCAGCTCCTGAGAAGAGGTCAAAGCTGCAGAGAAATGGGAACAGAGATATCAGTGAAGTTATTGCCCTGGGGGTACCCAGCCGCAGGCCAGCCAGTGAAATCCAATATGACCAGAGGCTCTTCAACCAGAGCAAGGGTATGGACAGTGGCTTTGCGGGAGGAGAGGATGAAGTTTATAATGTTTATGACCAGCCATGGAGAAGTGGCAAGGATATGGCCCAAAACATCTACAGGCCAAGTAAGAATATGGATAAGGACATGTATGGAGATGATCTAGAGGCTCGAATAAAGACCAACAGGTTTGTTCCTGACAAAGAATTTTCTAACCTGGATATGTCTTTCAGATAATCACACAAA
>NW_024503288.1:4436-5357 GCF_017590055.1 Onychostruthus taczanowskii
ACTGCTCTCGCAGTTTGTGAGTGCTGCTCAGAGCCCTTGCGCTCAGAGTCCGTGCCATTTGGGGCTGGGGGCATTTCTGGAGGACAAAACCTGCTCAGGCAGCTGCCAGGCCAGCACCCCTGCCCTCCTGCAGTCAGCACAGCTCCCCAGAGTGGAAACCGGCCAGCCCTGCGCCTGTCCGTGCCAGCTGGGGGGGATCTCAATGGCACCGGAGGGAATTTTGCAGGCACGTGCCCCTCAGTTCCAGCACCAGGCTCCAGGTGTTTGTTTCTCCACCTGATTTGACTTTGGCTGCCCCCACTGCTGCGTCCGGCCCCGGCATGGAAGAGGAATGGTCGACGTGGGGGCTGCGTGCTCCCGAGCATCCGCACGCAGGGACACACACACAGCTGCTGTCCCGGCACAGAGTGTGAGGCTGAGCTCTGCTGAATTCATTTTCCAGCCTGGGGACTGTGGAGGCCCCTGAGCCTGCCAGGGAAAGGGCAGTAGCAATGCCCTGGGGAGACACACAGTTGGCTCTGGGCATTCCTCTCAGCTCAGGCTGAGGAAACAGGCTTTCCCCAGGCTGCTCTGCAGCACTCTATTAACTTGTCCCACTTCAGTCTTCCCCACTGGCCCTCCCTTTTATATACTCCCTTCCCCATACTCCTTTTATATGTTCAAGTTCTAGGAAGATCTCCATTGTCTGTAACCCCGCCTGTCCACCCTGGCATTCCCTAGTGGCCCTTTCCCAGGGTACCACCCCTGAGCCCTCAGACCTCTGGATCTCTGGTGCTCTTCTCCACCCCCTCTTTCCCGGTATTTTTACCCTAGACTCACTTTTGTTTTTGTCTTTGGCCCCTGCACACCTCCAGTGTCTCCTGAAATAAAGCACTTTGGAACTCTGTGCCTGGGCGCTCCCGTGTCTTCAGTGCCGAGCTG
>NW_024503289.1:0-538 GCF_017590055.1 Onychostruthus taczanowskii
TTACCCATTAAAAAGTCCTTAACATCCCATACCAGTTGTCATAATTACACATAAAAAACTCATTAATGTCCAATACTAATTACCATAATTATCTTTTAAAAAGTCCTTAACGTCCAATAGCAGTTACCATAATTACACATAAAAAAGTCCTTAATATCCAATACCAATTACTGTAATTGCACATTAAAAAGTCCCTGATATCCAATAGCAATTACCATAATTGCACAAAAAAAGTCATTAATATCCAATACTAATTGTCATAATTACCCATTAAAAAGTCCTTAACATTCAATACCAATTACCGTAATTACCCATAAAAAAGTCCATAACATCCAATACCAATTACCGTAATTCCCCATTAAAAAGTCCTTAACCCCCAATACAACTACCGTAATTACCCATAAAAACTCCCTCACTCTTCCCACAATGCTCAACACGATTACCGTAATTACCCATAAAAAAAAAAAAAAAAATTAAATTTTTTCCCCCGATTCTCGTTTTTTTTTTTCGCTCTCGGCAGTGGATGGTGAAGTCCAAG
>NW_024503290.1:0-538 GCF_017590055.1 Onychostruthus taczanowskii
AATTCTCACAATGCCAGCTTTCTAGGACTTCAGAGGACTGTAAGCAGAAGGAAGAGTTACTTCTTTCTCCGAGAAATCCAGCTTGGGGATCAGCCACAAGGAGGCCCCAGACTTCAGCTGGACCTCACTTTGTCCCAGTCCTAACTGAAAAGATTATCTGAAGCAGCAACTGGTTAAGGTCCAAGGAAGGAGGGTGTGGCAGAAGCAGCATCAAAGCAGAACGAGTTCAGAAGCAGGTGAGCCAGAGGGACCCCACTGCCTCCCCCAGAGAAGGTACCTCAGAACCCCAGAAGGAATCACCATCTTCCTTTTCAGCTCCTACTGATGCTGTGGCTGGCAAGATACCTAAGAAAAGACAAGAAGCATGTCATTTCTGTGGGTGCTTATTTCACTCTGTTTTTCTTCACCTGCTTCACTCCAGAGAGGCTTACAGAGGTAACCATTTAGTCCCTCTGAAATTACCTTTGCCACGCTGTGCTGCGGCAGAGCGCGCACACGACCTCGTGCTGGTTGCAGCAGGGTGCCGCTCACAGGCCCG
>NW_024503291.1:0-4408 GCF_017590055.1 Onychostruthus taczanowskii
TATTCTGTGGAATAATTGTGTGGAGTGGTTCTGTGGAATTCTTGTGTGGGATAGTTCTGTGGAATAATTGTGTGGAGTTATTCTGTGGAATAATTGTGTGGAATAATTCTGCGGAATAATTGTGTGGAATTTTGTGGAATAATTGTGTGGAATAAATTCTGTGGAATAAATTCTGTGCAGTTATTCTGGGGAATAATTCTGCGGAATTCTGTGGAATAATTCTGTGGAATAAATTCTGCAGAGTTATTCTGAGGAAGAATTCTGCGGAACAATTCTCTGGAATAACTCTGTAGAATAATTCTGTGGAGTTATTCTGAGGAATAATTGTGTGGAGTTATTCTATGGAATAAATTCTGTGGAGTTATTCTGGGGAATAATTCTGAGGAGTTATTCTGGGGAATAATTCTGTGGAGTTATTCTGGGGAATAATTCTGTGGAATAATTCTGTGGAATAAATTCGTAGAAATAAATTCCACTGAGTTATTCTGAGGAATAATTCTATGGAATAAATTCTGTGGAATAAATTCTGTGCAGTTATTCTGGGGAATAATTCTGCGGAATTCTGTGGAATAATTCTGTGGAATAAATTCTGTGGAATTAAGTCTGCGGAACAATTCTGTGGAACAATTCTGTGGAATAAATTCCGCGGAGTTATTGTGAGGAATAATTTTGTGGAATAAATTCTGTGGAGTTATTCTGTGGAATAATTCTGTGGAGTTATTCTGGGGAATAATTCTGAGGAATAATCGTGTGGAATAATTCTCTGGAATAACTCTGTAGAATAATTCTGTGGAGTAATTCTGAGGAATAATTCTGTGGAGTTATTCTGGGGAATAATTCTGAGGAGTTATTCTGGGGAATAATTCTGTGGAGTTATTCTGAGGAATAATTCTGCGGAATAACTCTCTGGAATAACCCTGTAGAATAATTCTGTGGAATAAATTCTGCGGAATAAATTCTGCGGAATCATTCTCTGGAATAACTCTCTGGAATAACTCTGTAGAATAATTCTGTGGAGTTATTCTGAGGAATAATTCTGTGAAGTTATTCTGAGGAATAATTCTGTGGAATAAATTCTGTGGAATTAAGTCTGTGGAACAATTCTGTGGAATAAATTCTGCGGAATAAATTCTGCGGAATCATTCTCTGGAATAACTCTCTGGAATAACTCTGTAGAATAATTCTGTGGAGTAATTCTGAGGAATAATTCTGTGGAGTTATTCTGAGCAATAACTCTCTGGAATAACTCTCTGGAGTAACTCTGAGGAGTAACTCTGAGGGTGCCCATCCCTGCCCCGTGCCCAGGGCCTGATCGCCGCCCACGACCAGTTCAAGTCGACGCTGCCGGACGCGGACAAGGAGCGGGAGGCGATCCTGGGGATCCAGCGCGAGGCGCAGCGGATGGCGGATCTGCACGGGATCCAGCTGCCCGGGAACAACCCCTACACCTCGGTCACGCCGCAGATCATCAACTCCAAGTGGGAGCGGGTACGAGGGGGCCTCCCCTCCCCCCCCTGGGCCTGGCTTTTATCGGCCTTTTCCCCTTTCCCTGCAGCTTTTCCCCTTTTCTGCAGCTTTTTCCCTTTTCCTTCAGCTTTTCCCCTTTCCCTGCAGCTTTGGAGACGATGGGAGGTTGGGATGGAGGAGATGGAGGTGGTGGGATGATGAGATGGTGGAGAGGGTGGGATGGAGATGGAGATGGTGGGGATGGTAGAGATGGAGATGGTGGAGATGGAGGTGGTGGAGAGGGTGGAGATGGAGAGGGTGGAGATGGTGGAGATGGAGAGGGTGGGAGGTTGGGATGGAGGAGATGGTGGAGATGGAGATGGTGGGATGGAGATGGGGATGGTAGGATGGTGGAGATAGTGGGAGGGTGAAGATGGTGGAGATGGAGATGGTGAGGATGGTAGAGATGGAGATGGTGGGAGGTTGGGATGGGGGAGATGGTGGGATGATGAGATGGTGGAGATGGAGATTGAGAGGGTGGAATGGGGGGGAGATTGTAGAAATGGGGGAGATCGGGATGGAGATGGTGGGGACGGTGGAATCACTTCTTGGGCTGCTCCATGCCCTCATTACCCCACCTTGCCAAGCCGTGGGAAAGGCTGGGTGTGTGGAATCCTGGAGAACGGGGTGGAATTCCTGCCTGAGGGCTCTGGGCTCCCCCGGGGGGGCCGGGAGCGTTGGGCTGGGCTCTGGGGCCGCTCCGGAAGGGAACGCCCGCGCTCGCAGGAGATCGGCCGCATCTCCATCGAGATGAACGGGACCCTGGAGGACCAGCTGAACCACCTGAAGGAGTACGAGGAGAACATCGTGGAGTACAAGCCCAACCTGGAGCTGCTGGAGCAGCAGCACCAGCTGGTGCAGGAGGCGCTCATCTTCGACAACCAGCATTCCAACTACACCATGGAGGTGGGCACCCCCGGGCTTCGGGGTGCTCCCGAGGGGATTTGGGGTCATCCTGAGGGGATTTGGAGTCACCAAGGGGATTTGGGGTTGTCCTGAGGGGATTTGGGGTGATCCTGAGGGGATTTGGGGTCACCGAGGGGATTTGGGGCTGTCCCGAGGGGATTTTGGGTTGTCCTGAGGGGGTTTCGGGTCATACTGAGGGGATTTGGGGTCATCCTGAGGGGATTTGGGGTCACCGAGGGGATTTGGGGTTGTCCTGAGGGGATTTGGGGTCATACTGAGGGGATTTGGGGTTGTCCTGAGGGGATTTGGGGTCATCCTGAGGGGATTTGGGGTTGTCCTGAGGGGATTTGGGGTCACCAAGGGACTGGGACTGGGGAGGGGTCCCACAGGGATTTGGGGGTCTCAGGGTGGGCAGCAGACCCTGATCCTCCACAGCTGGGAATCCAGCTGCACGTGGAGCTGGGATCCCACAGAGTTGGGGTCATCCCAGGGGATCAGGACAATCCCATGGGTGCTGGATCCCTCCCATGGGGATCAGGACAGTCCCGTGGGCGCTGGATCCCTCCTGTGGGGATCAGGACGATCCCGTGGGTGCTGGATCCCTCCTGTGGGGATCAGGGTGATCCCGTGGGTGCTGGATCCCTCCCGTGAGGATCAGGACGATCCCGTGGGCACTGGATCCATCCTGTGGGGATCAGGGTGATCCCATGGGTGCTGGATCCCTCCCGTGGGGATCAGGGTGATCCCGTGGGCACTGGATCCATCCTGTGGGGATCAGGACGATCCCATGGGCGCTGGATCCATCCTGTGGGGATCAGGACGATCCCATGGGTGCTGGATCCCTCCCATGGGGATCAGGGTGATCCCGTGGGTGCTGGATCCCTCCTGTGGGGATCAGGGTGATCCCGTGGGTGCTGGATCCATCCCGTGGGGATCAGGGTGATCCTGTGGGTGCTGGATCCCTCCTGTGGGGATCAGGACAGTCCCGTGGGCGCTGGATCCATCCTGTGGGGATCAGGGTGATCCCGTGGGTGCTGGATCCCTCCTGTGGGGATCAGGACGATCCCATGGGCTCTGGATCCATCCCGTGGTGATCAGGACAATCCCATGGGTGCTGGATCCCTCCCATGGGGATCAGGACAATCCTGTGGACACAGGATCCCTCCCATGGGGATCAGGACGATCCCGTGGGCACTGGATCCCTCCTGTGGGGATCATGGTGATCCTGTGGCACTGGGTCCATCCCGTGGGGATCAGGACGATCCCGTGGGCGCTGGATCCATCCCATGGGGATCAGGACGATCCCGTGGGCACAGGATCCCTCCCATGGGGATCAGGACAATCCCGTGGGGATCAGGATGATCCTGTGGGTGCTGGATCCCTCCCGTAGGGATCAGGACGATCCCGTGGGCACTGGGTCCATCCCGTGGGGATCAGGATGATCCCGTGGGCACAGGATCCCTCCCGTGGGGATCAGGACGATCCCGTGGGCGCGGGGTCCCTCCCGTGGGGATCAGGATGATCCCATGGGCGCGGGGTCCCAGCCCAGGGGATCGGGACAATCCCGTGGGCACAGGATCCCTCCCGTGGGGATCAGGACGATCCCGTGGGCACTGGATCCCTCCGGTGGGGATCAGGACGATCCCGTGGGCGCTGGATCCATCCCATGGGGATCAGGACGATCCCGTGGGTGCTGGATCCCTGCTGTGGGGATCAGGACGATCCCGTGGGCGCTGGATCCATCCCATGGGGATCAGGACGATCCCGTGGGCACAGGATCCATCCCGTGGGGATCAGGACAATCCTGTGGGCACAGGATCCCTCCTGTGGGGATCAGGACGATCCCATGGGCTCTGGATCCATCCCGTGGTGATCAGGACAATCCCATGGGTGCTGGATCCCTCCCATGGGGATCAGGACAATCCTGTGGACACAGGATCCCTCCCATGGGGATCAGGACGATCCCGTGGGCACTGGATCCCTCCTGTGGGGATCA
>NW_024503291.1:5228-11978 GCF_017590055.1 Onychostruthus taczanowskii
CCGAGGGGATTTGGGGTCATCCTGAGGGGATTTGGGGTTGTCCTGAGGGGATTTGGGGTCACCAAGGGACTGGGACTGGGGAGGGGTCCCACAGGGATTTGGGGGTCTCAGGGTGGGCAGCAGACCCTGATCCTCCACAGCTGGGAATCCAGCTGCACGTGGAGCTGGGATCCCACAGAGTTGGGGTCATCCCAGGGGATCAGGACGATCCCATGGGTGCTGGATCCCTCCCGTGGGGATCAGGGTGATCCCGTGGGTGCTGGATCCCTCCTGTGGGGATCAGGACGATCCCGTGGGTGCTGGATCCCTCCTGTGGGGATCAGGGTGATCCCGTGGGTGCTGGATCCATCCTGTGGGGATCAGGACGATCCCATGGGTGCTGGATCCCTCCCATGGGGATCAGGGTGATCCCGTGGGTGCTGGATCCCTCCTGTGGGGATCAGGGTGATCCCGTGGGTGCTGGATCCATCCTGTGGGGATCAGGACGATCCCGTGGGCGCTGGATCCCTCCTGTGGGGATCAGGACGATCCCATGGGTGCTGGATCCCTCCCATGGGGATCAGGGTGATCCCGTGGGTGCTGGATCCATCCTGTGGGGATCAGGACGATCCCATGGGCGCTGGATCCATCCTGTGGGGATCAGGACGATCCCGTGGGTGCTGGATCCCTGCTGTGGGGATCAGGACGATCCCATGGGTGCTGGATCCATCCCGTGGGGATCAGGACGATCCCATGGGCGCTGGATCCATCCTGTGGGGATCAGGACGATCCCATGGGCGCTGGATCCCTCCTGTGGGGATCAGGGTGATCCCGTGGGTGCTGGATCCCTCCCGTGGGGATCAGGATGATCCCGTGGGTGCTGGATCCCTCCTGTGGGGATCAGGATGATCCCATGGGCACTGGATCCATCCCGTGGGGATCAGGACGATCCCGTGGGCGCTGGATCCATCCCGTGAGGATCAGGATGATCCCGTGGGCGCTGGATCCATCCCATGGGGATCAGGACGATCCCGTGGGCACAGGATCCCTCCTGTGGGGATCAGGACAATCCCGTGGGCGCGGGGTCCCAGCCCAGGGGATCGGGGCGCTCGTGTGCCCCTCACTGCCCCGCTCCCCTTCGCTCCAGCACCTGCGCGTGGGCTGGGAGCAGCTGCTGACCACGATCGCCCGGACCATCAACGAGGTGGAGAACCAGATCCTGACCCGCGACGCCAAGGGCATCAGCCAGGAGCAGATGCAGGAGTTCCGCGCCTCCTTCAACCACTTCGACAAGGTCGGGATCCCGGGGGATCCGGGGGGATCCGGGGGGATCTGGGATCCCACCCGCAGCAGCCCCACGGGTTGTTCCCCCCTGGAATGGGGGAGTTGCCTCCCGGTTTCCCTCATTTCCCTCATTTCCCCCATTTTCCCCCGTTTGCCCAGGACCACGGCGGTGCCCTGGGCCCGGAGGAGTTCAAGGCCTGCTTGATCAGTCTGGGCTACGACGTCGAGAACGACCGGCAGGTACTGCCTGCTTCCTCCTCCTCCTCCTCTTCCTCCTTCCTTCCTCTCCTTCCTCCCTCCCTTCCGTCCTTCCTCCCTCCATCTCCCTTCCTTCCTTCCTTCCTTCCTTCCTTCCTTCCTTCCTTCCTTCCTTCCTTCCTTCCTTCCTTCCTTCCTTCCTTCCTTCCTTCCTTCCTTCCTTCCTTCCTTCCTCCCTCCCTTCCGCCCTTCCTCCCTCCATCTCCCTTCCTTCCTTCCTTCCTTCCTTCCTTCCTTCCTTCGTTCCTCTCCTTCCTTCCTTCCTTCCTTCCTTCCTCCCTCTCCTTCCTCCCTTTCCCTCCATCCTTTCCTGGGCCGTTTTTCTCCTCTAACGGATTCTCTGCTTTTCTCTTCCTCCTCCCTCTTCCTCCTCCCTTTCCCTCTCCTCTTCCTCCTCTTCCTCCCGGCAGCCGAAGCGCCGCACGGACTCCGCCGACTTCCGCGCGCTGCTGGGCCCCGCGGGATCCGGCCTGGTAACCTCCCTCTTTTTTCCTGCTTCTGCACCTTCCATTTCCTCCTTTTTTCACCCGTCGCCGTGGGGGGAGGAAGGGGAGGAGGCAGGGCAGGGGAACCGTGGAAAAGCTCCGGAACTCCCGGCTGGAAGGCTCTGGAAGGCCTGGGGGAAGCAGCAGGAGCCCCGATCGTGGTTCCCCCCGCAGGGCGACGCGGAGTTCCAGCGGATCATGGCCGTGGTGGATCCCAACGGCAGCGGCAGCGTCACCTTCCAGGCCTTCATCGACTTCATGTCCCGGGAAACCACGGACACGGACACGGCCGAGCAGGTCATCAACAGCTTCCGCGTGCTGGCCGGGGACAAGGTGGGCACGGCGGGGGCCGGGGCGGCCCTGGGGGGCTTGGGAAGGGGGCAGGGGGTTTGGGAACGGGGCAGGGGGTTTGGAATGGGGCAGAGGGTTTGGGAATGGGGCAGGGGGTTTGGGAAGCCCCCATTTCCCCCCCGTGCCCCCTCCCCTGTCCCCCAGAACTACATCACGGCGGCCGAGCTGCGGCGGGAGCTGCCGGCGGCGCAGGCCGAGTACTGCATCGCCCGCATGGCGCCCTACCCCGGCCCCGACGGCGTCCCCGGCGCCCTGGACTACAAATCCTTCTCCACGGCGCTGTACGGCGAGAGCGACCTCTGAGCGGCCCCCCGGGGCCCCCCGGATCCCCCGGGATCCCCGAGGATCCTGGATCCCGACGGTCCCGGATCACCAAGGGTCCCCCAGGATCCCGGATCCCTGATGGTCCCGGATCCCTGAGGATCCCTGAGGATCCCAGATCCCCAAGGGTCCCCCAGGATCCCTGAGGGTCCCCCAGGATCCCTGATGGTCCCAGATCCCCGAGGGTCCCCCAGGATCCCTGAGGATCCTGGATCCCTGAGGGTCCCCCAGGATCCCCAAGGATCCTGGATCCCTGATGGTCCCAGATCCCTGAGGGTCCCTCAGGATCCCTGAGCATCCTGGATTCTTGATGGTCCCCCAGGATCCATGAGGATCCCTGAGCATCCTGGATCCCTGATGGCCCCAGATCCCTGGGGGTCCCCCAGGATCCCTGAGGATCCTGGATCCCTGGTGGTCCCAGATATCCCCCGGGATCCCCAAGGATCCTGGATCCCGACGGTCCCCGACGGTCCTGGATCACCAAGGGTCCCCCAGGATCCCTGAGGATCCCGGATCCCTGGTGGTCCCAGATCCCTGAGGGTCCCCCCAGATCCCTGAGGATCCTGGATCCCTGATGGTCCCGGATCCCCGAGGGGCCCCCCAGGATCCCTGAGGATCCTGGATCCCTGATGGTCCCGGATCCCCGAGGGGCCCCCCAGGATCCCTGAGGATCCTGGATCCCTGATGGTCCCGGATCCCCGAGGGGCCCCCCAGGATCCCTGAGGATCCTGGATCCCTGATGGTCCCGGATCCCCGAGGGGCCCCCCAGGATCCCTGAGGATCCTGGATCCCTGATGGTCCCGGATCCCCGAGGGGCCCCCCAGGATCCCTGAGGATCCTGGATCCCTGGTGGTCCCAGATCCCTGAGGGTCCCTCAGGATCCCTGAGCATCCTGGATTCTTGATGGTCCCCCAGGATCCATGAGGATCCTGGATCTCTGAGGGTTCCCCAGGATCCTCCCGGACCCCCCAGGATCCCCGAGGGTCCCCCAGGATCCCCCAGGATCCCGGATCCCAAAAAACCCCGCCTCCTACTATGCAACAGTTGATTGATCTTGGGATACTTCGGGATGCAATTCCCACTTTTCCTCGGGCTCCGCCCCCCGTGCCCGGAAATGGTTATTTTTGGTAACGAGACACAGAGAGAGAAAGAGAGAAAAATTCCCAATATTTTCCACGGGATCAGCGGCGCCGCCCGAGGGTTCCCTCTCCCCTCACGGTTCCCCCCTTCTCACGTAATTTATGGCTTTTTTCCAGAGGGGAAAAAAAATCCGGGGTTTTTGGGGGGGTTTTTTTTTAGGTTTTTCACTCACATTCCCACCTCGGAGCAGCGTTTTGTGGACCAAAAAAAAATGGGGGGAAATAGGGGGGAATAGGGGAAAAAAGGCGAGGAAGGAATGAGGCAAAAATTAGGAGGGAAAATGTGGAGAAAAATGTGTGGAGACATGGAAAATTAGGAAAAAAATTTAGGAGAAATGAAAAATGTGGAAAAATTAGGAATGAGGAAAATCATGGAGAAATCTGGAGGAATACGGAAAAATATGGGAAAATAATGATAAATAAAGAGTAAGGACAAAAATAAAGAGAGAAATAAGGAGAACTTTGGAAAAAAAAGCATAAAAAAATCAAGAGAAACAAGGAGGAAAATTATGAGAAATCCACCTAATAAAGCGCCTGATCCTGGAAAATTTTGACGGGAAGCAGAAAATTCCGGTTTCCTTTATAACTTTACGGATTTATTATATAAATATATATTCACGTAGCAGCTTCTTTGTCCTGTAATTAAAATATTGCTGGAAAAAAAACAAAAAAACCTCTGGGATCTTGGAGTTTTTCCTCACTTTTTCCCCAAGTATAGCCAACGAGGTAATCTTGAGGGGAGAAAATGATTTTGAGGTAAAAATGAGGTTGTTGGGAAGGGACGTTTTGGGGGTAAAATTGGAGTGATCTATAAGGGATGCAAAGAATATTTTTGGGGTAAAATGTGAGTGCAAGGTCCTTAAGTTGTTTTGGGAGTTTTGCCCCGTGTTCCCCATCCTTTTTTCTCTCTCCTTTCCCACCCTTTTCCCCTCACTTGTTTTCTTTTTTCATTCGCATTTTCTGTGTTTTCTTCCGCTCTTTTCCCCTCATGTTTCCCTCTTTGTTCCCCTCACATTTCCTGCCGGTTTTCCCCTCACATTTCCCGGCCTTTTTCCCCTCATTTTTCCCTCTCTTTTCCCCTCACATTTCCCCTTTTCCCTTCAAATTTCATGCCATTTTTCCCCCTCACATTTTCCCTCCATCTCCCCTACATTTTCCCCCCTTTTCCCCTCACATTTCCCTCTTTGTTCCCCTCACATTTCCTGCCTTTTTTCCCTGCACATTTCTCTCTTTTTTCCCCTCACATTTTCCCCCTTTTCCCCTCACATTTCTCTCTTCTCCCCTCACGTTTTCCCCCATTTTCCCCTCACACTTCTCTCTCTTCTCCCCTCACGATTCCCGCCCTTTTTCTCCTCACATTTCTCTCTTCCTTTTCACGATTCCCGCCCTTTTCTCCCCTCACGATTCCCACCCTTTTCTCCCTTCATATTTCCCTCTCTTTTCCTCTCACGTTTCTCTCTCTTCTCCCCTCACATTTCCTGCCCTTTTCCCCCTCACACTTCTCTCTTTCCCCCTCACATTTCCCTCCATTCTCCCCTCACATTTCTTTCTCTTTCCCCCTCACATTTCTCTCCCTTTCCCCCTCACATTTCCCTCCCTTCTCCCCTCACATTTCTTTCCCCCTCACATTTCTCTCCCTTCCCCCCTCACATTTCTCTCCCTTTCCCCCTCACATTTCCCTCTCTTTTTCCCTCACATTTCCCCCCTTTTCCCCTCACATTTCCTGCCCTTTTTCCCCTCACATTTCTCTCCCTTTTCCCCTCACTTTCCCTGCCCGTTTCCCCCTCAAGTCTCCGGAGCTGGAGCAGGAACAGCTTTATTGAGGTCAGTGTTGGGAGAGGGCAGCTGGGGGACAGTTATGGGGGGCAATTACGGGGCAGTTATGGGGCAATTACAGGGCAGTTATGGGGCAGTGACAGGACACTTGTGGGTCAGAAATGGACATAGGACAGGACGACATCGCCCTCGATCTCCAGCACGTCCACGTGGGGCCCGGCGGGCGCCCGGTGGTGGAAATCGAAGAGCGGCTGCCCCTCGACGAACACCTTGAACCGATGGTTCCCGCAGCGGATCGACAGCTGGAGGGACAACGGGGACAGCGGGGGGGGTCACTCCAGAGACACACAGAGACCCACAGAGACCCCCAGAGTCACCCCAGAGACACACAGAGACCCCCGGAGTCACCCCAGAGACACACAGAGACCCCCAGAGACACACAAAATCACCCCAGAGACACCCAGAGTCACCCCAGAGACCCCTAAAATCACCCCAGAGACCCCTAAAATCACCCCAGAAACCCCCAGAGTCACCCCAGAGACCCCCAAAGACGCCCCAGAAACCCCCAGAGTCCCCCCAGAGACACCCAGAGTCACCCCAGAGATGTCCAGAGACACACAAATCACCCGAAACACACCCAGAGTCACCCCAAAGACACCCAAAATCACCCCAGAGACACCCAGAGTCACCCAAAATCACCCCAGAGACCCCCCAGGAACCCCCAGATTCACCCCAGGGACCCCCAGAGACACCCAAATTCACCCCAAGAGACCCCCAAAATCATCCCAGAAACCCACAGAGTACCCCCAAAATCCCACTCTGCTCCCCTCCCAACCCCCTCTACCCCAAATCCCACCCAGCACCCCAAACCCCCTCTAACCCCCTCTGAGGACCCCAAATCCCACCCTGCTCCCCTCCCCAGCACCCCAAACCCCCTCCAACACCCTCTGAGGACCCCAAATCCCACCCTGCTCCCCTCCCACCCCATCTGAGGACCCCAAATCCCACCCTGCTCCCCTCCCACGCCCTCTGAGGACCCCAAACCCCACCCTGCTCCCCTCTCCAGCACCCCAAACCCCCTCCAACCCCCTCTGAGGACCCCAAATCCCACCCTACTCCCCTCCCCAGCACTCCAAACCCCCTCCAACACCCTCTGG
>NW_024503291.1:12088-13193 GCF_017590055.1 Onychostruthus taczanowskii
CCCCCCCGAGCCCCCTCCCCGCTCACGTCGAAGTAGCGGCCGCGCTGGAAGGGGCTGCAGCAGGAGATGTCCCGCTCCTCGTGGCCCCAGCTGCCCCCCAGGAAGGAGTTCCGGACCACGGCGTCGCCCTCATCCATCCTCGGGTTCAGGTGCAGCAGCACGTCGCCCCCCGGGCCCGCCCGCAGGTTGATGTGGAACCTGGAGGGGGGATTTGGGGGGTTTGGGGGGGATTTGGGTGGTTTGTGAGGATTTCATGGGGTTTTGGGGGGATTTTGGGGGGTTTGAGGGGGAGTTTGGGGTGTTTGAGGGGGACCTGGGGAGCCCCCCGGGGACCCCCCCGATGGGGGAGGGGTGGGTTTTTGGGGGGACCCCTCCCCACTTACCGGCAGGTTACAGTCGGGGTAGATGGGGGTGACCTGGGGGGCGTCCTGGGAGGGAGGGGGACAAAGGTCAGGGGACCCCAAAATTCACCTGGGGACCCCCAGAATTCACCTGGGGACCCCAAAATTCACCTGGCGACCCCCAAAGTTCATCTGGGACCTCCCCAAATCACATGGGGACCCCCAAAATTCACCTGGGGACCCCCAAAATCCACCTGGGACCGCCAAACCCACCTGGGGATCCCCAAAATCCACCTGGGGACCCCCGAAATTACCTGGGATCCCCAAAATCCACCTGGGGACCCCCCAAACTCACCTAAGGACCCCCCAAATCCACCTGGGGACCCCGAAATCCACCTGGGGACCCCTGAGATCACCTGGGGACCCCCCAGAATCCACCTGGGGACCCCCAAACCCACCTGGGCCCCCCCAGCCCCCCCAGACTCACCGGGACGCACGGGGGGAACGCGCCCTGCGGGGGGGAGAGGGGGTGTCAGACGGGTTTTGGGGTCCGGGGGGGAATTTGGGGGTCCAGGGGTGGAGTTTGGGGTGCAGGAGTGGAATTTTGGGGTCCATGGGTGGAGTTTGGGGTGCAAGGATGGAATTTTGGGGTGCAGGGGGGAAATTTTGGGGTGCAGGGGGGACATTTTGGGGTGCAGGGATGGAATTTTGGGGTACAGATCTGGTTTTTGGGGTGCGGTTTTTGGGGTGCAGGGTATTTTTGG
>NW_024503292.1:0-538 GCF_017590055.1 Onychostruthus taczanowskii
CCCGGGGGGGGTCCCGGGGGGGTTCCCGGGGCAGCTCCGGGGGTTTTTGGGGCAGTTTTGGGCGTTTTTGGGGGTCCCCAGCAGCAGCAGCAGCAGCGGCAGCGCGAGCGCGGCCATGGCGCGTGGGGGGCGTGGCTTACCGCCGGGTGGGCGGGGCCTCCCGCCGCGCCTCAGCCAATCCCCGCCCTCCCTTCCAATCCCCGCCCTCCGCTCCGCCCTCCCCACCAATCAGCGCTAAGGGGCGTGGCCAGAGCGAGGCTGCCACGTTGCCAGGAGCCGAAAAGGGGGCGTGGCTTCCTGAGGGGGGTATGTGGGCGGAGCGCCGCACCAAATATGGCGAAAACCGGGCGTGGTTTGCTCGCCGCGCTCAAGATGGCGGCGGAAGGTGAGGGCGGAAGCGCAGAGGGGCGGGAACCGGAAACGGCGTCAGAGCGGGCGGAAGTGAAGCGCGGCCGAGCGGAAGTCGCCTCACGATGGGGGAGAAGAAAACGTCGGGTGAGGGGGGAGGGGACCGGGGTTGATTTTGGGGGTCCCGGGG
>NW_024503293.1:0-538 GCF_017590055.1 Onychostruthus taczanowskii
GACCCCAAAATCCCCCTGGGGACCCCCGAAATCCCCCCCAGGACCCCCGACTCGCCGTCCATCCCCGTCCAGGTCGAGCTCAGCGAAGGCTTCGGCCGCCCGGGCCTCGTCCTGAGCTGCTGCCGCCGCTGCCCTCTGCTCTGCTGGGCGTTTTGGGGCATTTGGGGGCATTTTGGGGGGTTTGGGGACCCCAAAATCCCTCCCAGGGATCTCAGCATTCGCTCGGGGATCCCAAAATTGGCCCCAGGAGCCCCAAATTCCTTCAGGAACCCCCAAATCCCTCCCCCCATTTCTTCCTGTTCGTCACCCTCGGCGCCCATTTGGGACCAAAAGGTCCCAAATTTCCCCCAAAAAAACCTTAAAAAAATTCCCAAAATCCTCCACAAACCCCAAAAATCCTTCAGGGACCCCCAAATTCCTCCAATCCCCCCCCCCAATTTCCCCCCATTTCCTCCCGTGCTCCCCCCCTCAGCGCCCATTTGGGATCTTCCATTTTCCCAAAAAACCCAAAAAGGCAAAAAAATGCCCAAAAAAAACC
>NW_024503294.1:0-538 GCF_017590055.1 Onychostruthus taczanowskii
ATTTGGGGGGGTTAGGTCTCTTTTTGGGGGTCTCTGCTGGTTTTGGGGGGCTTTGGGGGGCTTTGGTCCCCTTTGAAGAGGTTTTGGGGGGTCCTTGTCTCATTTTGGGGGCGTTTTAGAGGATTTGGACACATTTTTGGGGGGTCCTGGGGGGTCCCTGCCCCATTTTGGGGGGTCCTGGTCCCATTTTTGGGGGGTTTGAGGGGGTCTCGGACCCCATTTTGGGGGTTCCTGGGGGTCCTCGAGCCCATTTTGGGGGTTTTGGGGTCCCTGACCCATTTTTGGGGAGTTTTGGGGGGGGCCCTGGAGGCCCGGGGACCCCATCCCCAATTTTGGGGGGTTTTTGGGGGGTTTTGGGGGGGTCTTCACCCCCTTTTTTTTGCCTTTGCCCCCCCAGAGTTTTACAAAGAGTTAAACTGGACCCCCGAAAACCAGCGCAGGAACACAGGTACCCCAAAAACCCCAAAAAACCCCAAAATAGCCCAAAATAGCCCAAAATATCCCCAAATCACCCAAAATCCGAAAAGATCCCCCAAAT
>NW_024503295.1:0-558 GCF_017590055.1 Onychostruthus taczanowskii
CACACTGTAGTGCTGGGAGCTGAGGGTAGCCTGTTAAGGCTGATCCCACAAGAGCAGGCTCAGGTGAAGAGAGCCAGCAAAGCTACACTTCAGACATAAGGAAAAGGCAGCTCAGACCAGAGCGCAAAAGTAGTCTCTTTTCCTTCAGATCACCCATCAGTCACTGCAGGATGAGTCCATACAGAAGAACAGATCTTCCTTAAAGACTGGAATGTCCTATGCACATTTCTCAGTGTCCCTTTGCAAAAGTCAGCCCACCATACCTCCTGGACTGGAGAGTTACTGAAATGTCTATCTTATTGCAATTCTCTGTGCCTAGTTTCAATGCAGTGCAAGGACCAGCTGATTTACTGTTTTCTTGAAGAACCCATGCACTTTGCTACCCTGCCAAAAAGGATACAAGCTCCTTTACTGAGCAGACAACCAAAGCACTGGGAACTATGAGTTAAAATGCACAGCAGCTGCAGGGATCTGAACAAGGTGGGAGTAGGCCTCTGATGGAGGGAGATTGGACATTGTGGAACAAACTATCAGGGAAGGAGGCAGGCTGAAGACAGC
>NW_024503296.1:0-538 GCF_017590055.1 Onychostruthus taczanowskii
TGTCCAGTTCTGGGCTCCTCAGTACAATACAGTCATGGATTTACCAGAGAGGGTCCAGTGGCAGGTCACAAAGATAGTGAGGGGTCTGGAGCATCTCTGCTGAAAAGGAGAAACTGCAGGCACTGGACTTGTTCAGTCTGGGGAACAGCAGAGGGGATCTCATCAACGCACATAAACATCTCAAAGACAGCGCCAAGAGGATGGTGACCTCTTTTCGGTCATGCCCAGGCACCGGGTGAAGAGCACTGGCTTAAACTAAAACACCAGAAGTTCCACCTCGGCATGAGGAAGAGCTCCTTCCCACTGAACGTGGCAGCGCACTGGAGCAGACATCCCAAAGCCACCCGAGCGCGTCCCTGTGCCACCTGCTCCGGGTGGCCTCGGCAGGGGGATCAGACCGGGCGGTCTCCAGAGGTCCCCTCTACCCCTGACGATCACTGCGGGGGGCGCAGCCGTGCCGGGGCGGTCGCGGTCCGTTCTGCCCAGCGCGGGCACCGCCCGGGCCGTGGGCGCGGCTCCGCCCCGCGGGCTCCGAGCG
>NW_024503297.1:0-538 GCF_017590055.1 Onychostruthus taczanowskii
TGGGGAATTTGGGGGGAATTTGGGGGAGTTTGGAGCCAATTTTTGGGAAATTTTGGGAATTTGGGGGCAATTTTTTTAATTTTGGGGTATTTTGGGGTGATTTGGAGCCAAATTGTGGAGCTTGGGGCTAATTTTGGGGGAGATTTTGGGGAGTTTGGGGCAATTCGGGGGAGTTCGGGGTGAAATTTTGGGAATTTGGGAAAATCTGGGGGGATGTTGGGGCCATTTTGGGGGGAAATTTTAGGAATTTGGGACCAAATTCTGGAGTTTGGGGCCATTTTTGGGGAATTGGGGGCGTCCCAGGTGAGTTTTGGGGTCTCCAGGGGTTTTGGGGGAGGGTCCCAGGTGTGTCTCAGGTGAGTTTTGGGGTTCCAGGTGTTCCCAGGTGAGTTTTGGGGTCTCTCAGGTGTCTCTCGGGTGTTCCAGGTGATTTTTAGGGTTCCAGGTGTCTCTCAGGTGTTCCAGGTGTGCCCAGGTGTGTCTCAGGTGAGTTTTGGGGTTTCAGGTGTGCCTCAGGTGTGTCTCAGGTGGGTTTTGG
>NW_024503298.1:0-538 GCF_017590055.1 Onychostruthus taczanowskii
TCCCAGTTCCAGCCCAGTCCGTCTCCATCTCGGTGTCCCCGCGGGAGCCCCGCCCTGGCCACGCCCTCACGGTCACGTGCCGCGCTGGCCCCGCCCACCCGGCCCCGGAGCTCACCTGGATCCGGCCCGGCCACGCCCCGTGAGTGACCAGTACAGACCAGTATAAACCAGTGACCCCCCAGTGACCTCCCAGTAACACCAGTGACCTGCCAGTATAAACCAGTATAAACCAGTGACCCCCCCAGTGACCTCCCAGTATAAACCAGTATAAACCAGTGACCCCCCCCAGTGACCTCCCAGTATAAACCAGTGACCTCCCAGTATAAACCAGTGACCTCCCAGTAACACCAGTGACGCCTCACAGTCTTCCCAGTGACACCAATGACCTCCCAGTATAAACCAGTATAAACCAGTGACCTCCCAGTGAGCCCTGACACCCTTCCCAGTATAAACCAGTTACCTCCCAGGAACACCAGTGACCTCCCAGTATAAACCAGTATAAACATAGTCCCCCAGTATAAACCAGTAACCTTTATAA
>NW_024503299.1:0-538 GCF_017590055.1 Onychostruthus taczanowskii
AATAAAACCAAATTTTAATTAATAAATTCAATAAAATGTGGAATAAAACGGGAAAAGGCAGATTTTGTCTATAATTCCGTTATTAATTAATAATATTATCAATTAATGATCTGCCGGGGTCCTCACCGAGCGCCGCCGCGAGCTCCGCTGGGGGAAGAACCCAAAATGTTCAGTTTGGGTGGGAGAGGGACCCAAAATCCCGAATTTGGGGAGTTCTGGGGTGGGGGAGGGGCACACGCACCGATCCGGGCGTCGCGGGAATCTGGGATGGGGAAAGAGGAAAATTCAAATTATTGCCCCAAAAAATTGAAATTATCGTCCCAAAAAATTCAAATTGTCACCCAAAAAATTGAAATTATCACAAACAAAAATTCAAATTATCGCCCCAAAAAATTCAAATTGTCACACAAAAATTCAAATTGACACCCCAAAATTCAAATTGTCACCCAAGAAATTGAAATTGTCACCCAAAAATTCAAATTGTCACCCAAAAAATTCAAATTATTGCCCTAAAAAATTGAAATTATCACAAACAAAA
>NW_024503300.1:0-537 GCF_017590055.1 Onychostruthus taczanowskii
AACCCGACACATCCCACTGTACATTATTACCTGGCTGGGTAGTAATTAGCATAGACTCCACGATTACAGATTAATCTTTATTAAGAAACTCATTGCTTTTATAGACAGTTACGATACACCTGGACCTGACTGGTCTTTTAATTAAAACACCATCACCATGGGCTAATTAATAAATCACCTTTTGGTAAACAAATCTCCATAACACATTCCACATGTTCACAAACACCAGGTGCAGCAGGTTAAGATATGAATTGTTTCTCATTCTTTTCTCTTTATTTGCTTCTCATTATTTTCTCCCACAGCCTTTCTTCCTGTTTCCTCACAGAACAATTCCTGGGAAAGTTGTCTGCTTCTCTTAGTGGCCAGAGAGCTGCTGCACATCCCAGATTGCTCCAAACCCCGTCCAACCCAGCCTTGGACACTCCCAGGAAGGATGGGGCAGCCCCTGGGCACTGCACCCATCCATCCTGGGCCTGGCTTTGGGAATGGCCTCGGGAAAAACGGAGCCTCCATTCCATTAATCTTTATTAACAAACT
>NW_024503301.1:0-537 GCF_017590055.1 Onychostruthus taczanowskii
CAGTGTATTATATTTAATATATATAAAAATGTATTGAATATTCATTATATATTATATACTATGTATGAAATACAGTGTATATATAATATATATAATATATTTAATATTTATTATATATTATATAATGTATATTAAATACAGTCTGTATATATAATATATATAATAATATATTTAATATTTATCATATATTATACATTAAATACAGTGTGTACATATTTATAATAACATGTATAATATTTAATATATATATTATATAATACATATTAAACACAGTGTATATATTATATACAATACATGAATGCATAATGCCTTGTATAGCTCATGTATCCTATAGATGTGAAATCTATAGGATACATTTAATTAGTGTATTATTCATATAATATATTCATATATAATGCCTTCTATAGGTGTCAAATCCACAGAATAAATTCAATGCCTATAATGTACACAGTGGATTATATATGGAATGTATTAAATATCCTAAACATCAGCTATAGGTGAAAGAGAGAAAGGATCTGAATTATCCATTCTATACAT
>NW_024503302.1:0-6192 GCF_017590055.1 Onychostruthus taczanowskii
TCGGGGACATTTATGGGATTTGGGGACGTTTATGGGATTTGGGTACACTTGGCGGATTTTGGGGATTTGGGGACATTGTGGACATTTATGGGATTTGGGGACATTGGGGACATTTACGGGATTTGGGGACATTTATGGGATTTGGGGACACTGGGGACACTGGGGGATTGGGAGATATTGAGGACATTTGGTGACATTTGGTGACATGGGTGACATGTGTGACATGGGTGACATGGGTGACATTTGGTGACATGAGTGACGCCGTTACCGTGATGGGGAAGTAGTCACAGAAATGGTCCCAGACGCGCCAGTTCCGCAGCCAGTCCCAGTGCCGGGGCCCTGGGGACAGCGGGGACATCGATGGGGACATCGGGGACATCGGGGACATCAGGGACATTGGGGACACCGGGGACACTGAGGGGATACGTCCACAGTGTTCCCGATGTCCCCAATGTCCCCAATCCCCCCATCGATGTCCCCAGTGTCCTGGTGTCTGCAATGTCCCCAATGATGTCCCCACTGTCCCCAGTGTCCCCAAATCCCATAAATGTCCTCGACGTCCACAGTGTTCCCGATGTCCCCAATGTCCCCAATGTCCCCATCAATGTCCCCAACCCCCCCAGTGTCCCCAATGCCCTCAATGTGCCCAAATCCCCAAAATCCCATAAATGTCCCCACTGTCCCGAATGTCCCCAATCCCCCAGTGTCCCCACTGTCCCCATCAATGTCCCCAAGTGTCCCCAGTGCCCCAATGTCCCCAAGTGTCCCCACTGTCCCCATCAATGTCCCCAAGTGTCCCCACTGTCCCCATCAATGTCCCCAAGTGTCCCCACTGTCCCCATCAATGTCCCCAAGTGTCCCCACTGTCCCCATCAATGTCCCCAAGTGTCCCCACTGTCCCCATCAATGTCCCCAAGTGTCCCCACTGTCCCAGTTGTCCCCAATCCCCCAAATGTTCCCAATGTCCCCAAGTGCCCCATCAATGTCCCCAATGTCCCCAGTGATGTCCCCAGTGATGTCCCCGTTGTCCCCAGTGTCCCCATTGCCCCAAATGTCCCCAAATCCCATAAATGTCCCCGATGTCCCCAATTGTCCCCACTGTCCCCAAGTGTCCCCATCGATGTCCCCAGTGATGTCCCCATCGATGTCCCCGTTGTCCTGGTGTCCCCAATGATGTTCCCAGTGTCCCCAATGTCCCCACTGTCCCCAATGTCCCCCATGTCCCCAATGCCCCAAATATCCCCAAATCCCATAAATGTCCCCGATGTCCCCAATTGTCCCCGCTGTCCCCAAGTGTCCCCATCGATGTCCCCAGTGATGTCCCCGTTGTCCCCAGTGTCCCCATTGCCCCAAATGTCCCCAAATCCCATAAATGTCCCCGATGTCCCCAATTGTCCCCGCTGTCCCCAAGTGTCCCCATCGATGTCCCCAGTGATGTCCCCGTTGTCCCCAGTGTCCCCATTGCCCCAAATGTCCCCAAATCCCATAAATGTCCCCGATGTCCCCAATTGTCCCCGCTGTCCCCAAGTGTCCCCATCGATGTCCCCAGTGATGTCCCCGTTGTCCCCAGTGTCCCCATTGCCCCAAATGTCCCCAAATCCCATAAATGTCCCCGATGTCCCCAATTGTCCCCGCTGTCCCCAAGTGTCCCCATCGATGTCCCCAGTGATGTCCCCGTTGTCCCCAGTGTCCCCATTGCCCCAAATGTCCCCAAATCCCATAAATGTCCCCGATGTCCCCAATTGTCCCCGCTGTCCCCAAGTGTCCCCATCGATGTCCCCAGTGATGTCCCCGTTGTCCCCAGTGTCCCCATTGCCCCAAATGTCCCCAAATCCCATAAATGTCCCCGATGTCCCCAATTGTCCCCGCTGTCCCCAAGTGTCCCCATCGATGTCCCCAGTGATGTCCCCGTTGTCCCCAGTGTCCCCATTGCCCCAAATGTCCCCAAATCCCATAAATGTCCCCGATGTCCCCAATTGTCCCCGCTGTCCCCAAGTGTCCCCATCGATGTCCCCAGTGATGTCCCCGTTGTCCCCAGTGTCCCCATTGCCCCAAATGTCCCCAAATCCCATAAATGTCCCCGATGTCCCCAATTGTCCCCGCTGTCCCCAAGTGTCCCCATCGATGTCCCCAGTGATGTCCCCGTTGTCCCCAGTGTCCCCATTGCCCCAAATGTCCCCAAATCCCATAAATGTCCCCGATGTCCCCAATTGTCCCCGCTGTCCCCAAGTGTCCCCATCGATGTCCCCAGTGATGTCCCCGTTGTCCCCAGTGTCCCCATTGCCCCAAATGTCCCCAAATCCCATAAATGTCCCCGATGTCCCCAATTGTCCCCGCTGTCCCCAAGTGTCCCCATCGATGTCCCCAGTGATGTCCCCGTTGTCCCCAGTGTCCCCATTGCCCCAAATGTCCCCAAATCCCATAAATGTCCCCGATGTCCCCAATTGTCCCCGCTGTCCCCAAGTGTCCCCATCGATGTCCCCAGTGATGTCCCCGTTGTCCCCAGTGTCCCCATTGCCCCAAATGTCCCCAAATCCCATAAATGTCCCCGATGTCCCCAATTGTCCCCGCTGTCCCCAAGTGTCCCCATCGATGTCCCCAGTGATGTCCCCGTTGTCCCCAGTGTCCCCATTGCCCCAAATGTCCCCAAATCCCATAAATGTCCCCGATGTCCCCAATTGTCCCCGCTGTCCCCAAGTGTCCCCATCGATGTCCCCAGTGATGTCCCCGTTGTCCCCAGTGTCCCCATTGCCCCAAATGTCCCCAAATCCCATAAATGTCCCCGATGTCCCCAATTGTCCCCGCTGTCCCCAAGTGTCCCCATCGATGTCCCCAGTGATGTCCCCGTTGTCCCCAGTGTCCCCATTGCCCCAAATGTCCCCAAATCCCATAAATGTCCCCGATGTCCCCAATTGTCCCCGCTGTCCCCAAGTGTCCCCATCGATGTCCCCAGTGATGTCCCCGTTGTCCCCAGTGTCCCCATTGCCCCAAATGTCCCCAAATCCCATAAATGTCCCCGATGTCCCCAATTGTCCCCGCTGTCCCCAAGTGTCCCCATCGATGTCCCCAGTGATGTCCCCGTTGTCCCCAGTGTCCCCATTGCCCCAAATGTCCCCAAATCCCATAAATGTCCCCGATGTCCCCAATTGTCCCCGCTGTCCCCAAGTGTCCCCATCGATGTCCCCAGTGATGTCCCCGTTGTCCCCAGTGTCCCCATTGCCCCAAATGTCCCCAAATCCCATAAATGTCCCCGATGTCCCCAATTGTCCCCGCTGTCCCCAAGTGTCCCCATCGATGTCCCCAGTGATGTCCCCGTTGTCCCCAGTGTCCCCATTGCCCCAAATGTCCCCAAATCCCATAAATGTCCCCGATGTCCCCAATTGTCCCCGCTGTCCCCAAGTGTCCCCATCGATGTCCCCAGTGATGTCCCCGTTGTCCCCAGTGTCCCCATTGCCCCAAATGTCCCCAAATCCCATAAATGTCCCCGATGTCCCCAATTGTCCCCGCTGTCCCCAAGTGTCCCCATCGATGTCCCCAGTGATGTCCCCGTTGTCCCCAGTGTCCCCATTGCCCCAAATGTCCCCAAATCCCATAAATGTCCCCGATGTCCCCAATTGTCCCCGCTGTCCCCAAGTGTCCCCATCGATGTCCCCAGTGATGTCCCCGTTGTCCCCAGTGTCCCCATTGCCCCAAATGTCCCCAAATCCCATAAATGTCCCCGATGTCCCCAATTGTCCCCGCTGTCCCCAAGTGTCCCCATCGATGTCCCCAGTGATGTCCCCGTTGTCCCCAGTGTCCCCATTGCCCCAAATGTCCCCAAATCCCATAAATGTCCCCGATGTCCCCAATTGTCCCCGCTGTCCCCAAGTGTCCCCATCGATGTCCCCAGTGATGTCCCCGTTGTCCCCAGTGTCCCCATTGCCCCAAATGTCCCCAAATCCCATAAATGTCCCCGATGTCCCCAATTGTCCCCGCTGTCCCCAAGTGTCCCCATCGATGTCCCCAGTGATGTCCCCGTTGTCCCCAGTGTCCCCAATGTCCCCACTGTCCCCAATGTCCCCCATGTCCCCAATGCCCCAAATATCCCCAAATCCCATAAATGTCCCCAGCTGTCCCCACTGTCCCCGTTGTCCCCGGTGTCCCCGGTGTCCCCGGTGTCCCCGGTGTCCCCGGTGTCCCCGGTGTCCCCGGTGTCCCCGGTGTCCCCGGTGTCCCCGGTGTCCCCGGTGTCCCCGGTGTCCCCGGTGTCCCCGGTGTCCCCGCACCGCGCTGGGGCCCGTGCCAGTCCCAGAGCCACCACCCCGCGTAGGTGACGGTGACGATCCAGAGCCGCGTCCTCAGCAGCAGCAGCAGCGCCAGCACCGCGCCCGGCCCTCATTAGCATATTCATCACCTTAATTACCATTCATTAGCATAAACCACCCCCCTTCCCGCCATTCCCCCGCCTCCCGGCGTTAATTAACCCTCGTTAACCGCCGCTCTGTTAATTGCAAGCTTCCCCTCTAAGGGTTCATTGAGGCCTGCGCGTGTTAATTAATTAATTCATTCCCCACGGATTGATTAATTAATTATTCTCCCCTCCCCCGTGAATTGCCCTCATTCGAGGTTAATTAAGCCCCGTTAATTGCGCGCTCTCTCCCTTCTAAGGGTTAATTTGCTCCCCTCTCCATTAATTAGCCTGCTCGGATTAATTAATTCCCCGTTAATTAATTAATTACTCTCATTAATTGCCCCACTCGGGGTTAATTAACCTCTCCAGGATTAATTACCCCCCGTTAATTGCCCCCTCAGCTTTTAACCCCATCAAGCAACTCGACATTAATTAATTAATTAACCCCCCCGGTAATTAACTGCTCCTCATTAATTACTCCTCCAGGGCTTAAATCCCCTCTCCAAAGGGTTAATTATCCCTCCCAGGGGTTAATTACCCCCTCAGCCTTAATTAACCCCGTTAATTACCACCGCTAATTGTCCCCTCTACCTTTAACCCCATCAACTCCCCCCTCCCTAATTAATTAACGCTTCTAATTAATTAATCCCCCCAATTAATTACCCCTCCAGGGCTTAAACCCCCTCTACAAAGAGTTAATTATCCCTCCCAGGGGTTAATTACCCCCTCAGCCTTAATTAACCCCGTTAATTACCACCGCTAATTGCCCTGTCTACCTTTAACCCCATCCACACCCTCTTTCCTCATTCATTAACCCTTCTAAGTAATTAATCCCCCATTAATTAAACTTCTAAGGCTTAAACCCCCTCTGCAAAGGGTTAATTACCCCCCGCAGTGGTTAATTATTCCCTCAACCTTAATTAACCCCGTTAATTGCCCTCTCCACCTTTAACCCCATCCACGCCCTCTTTCCTCATTCATTAACCCTTCTAATTAATTAACCCCCCATTAATTAACCCTCTAGGGCTTAAACCCCCCCCCTCACAGCCTGAACTAATCCTCCAAACCCTTAATTAACCCTAATTAACCCGCGCTAATTACCGAGGAACAGGAAGGTCAGCATCCACTGCAGCACGCTCAGCGCCTGCACCGCGGAACCCAAAGTCCCCGCCATGGCTGCGGGGGGCAAAATTTGGGGTGACACCAATTTGGGGGGGGTCCCTCCCCCTCGGGGGGGTCCCTCCCCCTCGGGGGGATCCCCCAAATTCGGGGGAACCCCAAAAAATTTGGGGGAGACCCCAAAAATCGCCCCCAAATCCCGCCCGGTACCGGCCGAGGTCGCCACGTCCCGGCCGAGCGCGGACTTTGCCCCGGGGGCGGGGGAAGGAGCGGGGAGGGGTTGGGGGGAGGGGAACGGGGGAACCCCAAAAAATTTGGGGGAGACCCCAAAAATCGCCCCCAAATCCCGCCCGGTACCGGCCGAGGTCGCCACGTCCCGGCCGAGCGCGGACTTTGCCCCGGGGGCGGGGGAAGGAGGAACAGGAAGGTCAGCATCCACTGCAGCACGCTCAGCGCCTGCACCGCGGAACCCAAAGTCCCCGCCATGGCTGCGGGGGGCAAAATTTGGGGTGACACCAATTTGGGGGGGGTCCCTCCCCCTCGGGGGGGTCCCTCCCCCTCGGGGGGATCCCCCAAATTCGGGGGAACCCCAAAAAATTTGGGGGAGACCCCAAAAATCGCCCCCAAATCCCGCCCGGTACCGGCCGAGGTCGCCACGTCCCGGCCGAGCGCGGACTTTGCCC
>NW_024503302.1:8072-13271 GCF_017590055.1 Onychostruthus taczanowskii
GGCCAAAAAAAGGCGGGAAAATTTTGGGGTCCCCCCCTTGAGGAACCCCAAAAATTTGGGGGAGACCCCAAAAAATGGCGCGGCCAAAAAAAATCCCAAAATCCCAAAAAATTCCCGTAAAAAAGGAGGAAAATGAGGGGGAAATGCAGAATTTTGGGGGGTTTAAAATGGGGTCGAAACGGCCAAAAAAAGGCGGGAAAATTTTGGGGACCCCCCCTTGGGGAACCCCAAAAATTTGGGGGAGACCCCAAAAAAATGGAGCGGCCAAAAAAATCCCAAAATCCCAAAAAATTCCGGTTAAAAGAGGTCTAAAATAGGGGGAAATTCGAAATTTTGGGGGTTTAAAATGGGGTCGGAATGGCCAAAAAAAGGCGGGAAAATTTTGGGGTCCCCCCCTTGGGGAACCCAAAAAATTTGGGGGAGACCCCAAAAAAATGGAGCGGCCAAAAAAATCCCAAAATCCCAAAAAATTCCCGTTAAAAGAGGTCCAAAAACGAAATTTTGGGGGTTTAAAATGGGGTCGGAATGGCCAAAAAAAGGCGGGAAAATTTTGGGGTCCCCCCCTTGAGGAACCCCAAAAATTTGGGGGAGACCCCAAAAAAATGGAGCGGCCAAAAAAATCCCAAAATCCCAAAAAATTCCCGTTAAAAAAGGAAGAAAATGAGGGAGAAATGCAGAATTTTGGGGGGTTTAAAATGGGGTCGAAATGGCCAAAAAAAGGCGGGAAAATTTTGGGGAACCCCCCTTGGGGAACCCCAAAAATTTGGGAGAGACCCCAAAAAAATGGAGCGGCCAAAAAAATCCCAAAATCCCCCCAAAAAATCCCATTAAAAGAGGTCTAAAAAAGGAGGAAATCCAAAATTTTTGGGATTTAAAATGGGAAAAAAGGCGGGAAAATTTTGGGGTTCCCCCCTTGAGAACCCCAAAATTTCCCAAAATTCCCCCAAAATCTCTTTAAAAACCCCAAAAAACCCAAAAAACCCCAAAAAATCCCCAAAAAAATCCAAAAAATCCTCCCAAAATCCCCCCAAAAACCAGAACACACCGAATTTTAAATCAATTTATTGGGATTGAAATCCATTTTTGGGGTACAGAATTTTTGGGGTGCCCCCCAAATTTTTTGATGTTTTTGGGGGTTTCGGATGAAGCTGAAGAGCCCCAAAAATCCCCAAAAAAATCCCCTAAAAAAAATCTCAAAATTCAAGTTTTTTCCCCAAATTTTGAGGTTTTATCCCTGAATTTTTGGGGTTTTTTTTCCCAAAATTTTTGAGGTTCTTTCATAAATTTTTGGGGTTTTTTCCTTAATTTTTTGGGGGGTTTTCCAAATTTTTTAGGGTAATTTTGGGGATTTTTTCCCTGAATTTTGGGGTTTTTTTCCCTGATTTTTTAGGGTTTTTTTCCCCTATTTTTGGGGATTTTATTCCTGTTTTTGGGGGGTTCTTCTGTAATTTTTTGGGGTAATTTTGGGGGGTTTTTCCCTAATTTTTGGGGGGGTTTCCCTAATTTTTATGGTAATTTTGGGGGTTTTTCCAAAACCCCCTAAAAATTCCCAAAAAAATCAGAATACGCCTCATTTCAACCCCATTTATTTGCATTAAAACCCATTTCTTGGGGTACAGATTTTTTTGGCGGACTCCCCGATTTTTCGGGTTTCACCCCAATATTTTTTTGGGTTTTTTTGGGGTACAGATTTTTTTGGGGGACTCCCCGATTTTTTGTGGTTCCCCCCAAAATTTTTGGGATTTTTTTGGGGGGGTTCAGAGCTCCAAAACCCCTTTAAAGGGGGTCATTTTAGGGGTTTTTTCCCTGAATTTTGAGGCTTTATCCCTGAATTTTTGGGGTTTTATTCCCGAAATTTTTGAGGTTCTTTCAGAAATTTTTGGGTGTTTTTTCCCTGATTTTTTTGGGTTTTGTCCTTAATTTTTTGGGGGGTTTTCCAAATTTTTTAGGGTAATTTTGGGGATTTTTTTCCTGAATTTTGGGATTTTTTCTCTGATTTTTTAGGGTTTTTCCCCTTTTTTGGGGGATTTGATTCCTGTTTTTGGGGGGTTCTTCTGTAATTTTTTGGGGTAATTTTGGGGGGTTTTTCCCCTTAATTTTTGGGGGTTTTCCCCTAATTTTTGGGGTTCTTCCCTAATTTTTATGGTAATTTTGGGGGTTTTTCCTATTTTTAGGATAATTTTAGGGTTTGTTTTCCTGAATTTTGGGGGGTTTTCCCTGAATTTTTGGGTGTTTTTTTTTCCGCAAATTTTTGAGGGCTTTCCCTCATTTTTGGGGTAATTTTTGGGAGTTTTTCCCTTGAATTTTGGGGTTTTTTTCCCCTAATTTTTGGGGTTCTTCCCTAATTTTTAGGGTAATTTGGGTTTTTTTCCCCTGATTTTGGGGGCTTGTTCTTGAATTTTGGGGTTTTTGGCAAATTTTGGGGTTTTTTGAGGTGCTCTCCTGGACGCAGCTGGGCTCCAGGTGACACAGGTGACACAGGTGACAGGTGACAGGTGACACAGGTGACACAGGTGACAGGTGACATTTGGGGTACAGAATTTTTGGGGTGCCCCCCAAATTTTTTGATGTTTTTGGGGGTTTCGGATGAAGCTGAAGAGCCCCAAAAATCCCCAAAAAAATCCCCTAAAAAAAATCTCAAAATTCAAGTTTTTTCCCCAAATTTTGAGGTTTTATCCCTGAATTTTTGGGGTTTTTTTTCCCAAAATTTTTGAGGTTCTTTCATAAATTTTTGGGGTTTTTTCCTTAATTTTTTGGGGGGTTTTCCAAATTTTTTAGGGTAATTTTGGGGATTTTTTCCCTGAATTTTGGGGTTTTTTTCCCTGATTTTTTAGGGTTTTTTTCCCCTATTTTTGGGGATTTTATTCCTGTTTTTGGGGGGTTCTTCTGTAATTTTTTGGGGTAATTTTGGGGGGTTTTTCCCTAATTTTTGGGGGGGTTTCCCTAATTTTTATGGTAATTTTGGGGGTTTTTCCTATTTTTGGGGGTCATTTTAGGGGTTTTTTCCCTGAATTTTGAGGCTTTATCCCTGAATTTTTGGGGTTTTATTCCCGAAATTTTTGAGGTTCTTTCAGAAATTTTTGGGTGTTTTTTCCCTGATTTTTTTGGGTTTTGTCCTTAATTTTTTGGGGGGTTTTCCAAATTTTTTAGGGTAATTTTGGGGATTTTTTTCCTGAATTTTGGGATTTTTTCTCTGATTTTTTAGGGTTTTTCCCCTTTTTTGGGGGATTTGATTCCTGTTTTTGGGGGGTTCTTCTGTAATTTTTTGGGGTAATTTTGGGGGGTTTTTCCCCTTAATTTTTGGGGGTTTTCCCCTAATTTTTGGGGTTCTTCCCTAATTTTTATGGTAATTTTGGGGGTTTTTCCTATTTTTAGGATAATTTTAGGGTTTGTTTTCCTGAATTTTGGGGGGTTTTCCCTGAATTTTTGGGTGTTTTTTTTTCCGCAAATTTTTGAGGGCTTTCCCTCATTTTTGGGGTAATTTTTGGGAGTTTTTCCCTTGAATTTTGGGGTTTTTTTCCCCTAATTTTTGGGGTTCTTCCCTAATTTTTAGGGTAATTTGGGTTTTTTTCCCCTGATTTTGGGGGCTTGTTCTTGAATTTTGGGGTTTTTGGCAAATTTTGGGGTTTTTTGAGGTGCTCTCCTGGACGCAGCTGGGCTCCAGGTGACACAGGTGACACAGGTGACAGGTGACACTGGGGTCACCTGGGGGTCACTGGGAGTCACTGGGGGTCATGGGGTTATGGGTGTCACTGACCCAAAACCACCCTGAGGTCACCTGGGGGTCACTGACCCCTAAACTGCCCTGGGGTCACCTGGGGGTCACAGGGGTCACTGACACCAAAATGGCCCTGGAGTTCACCTGGGGGTCACCGACCCCAAAACCGCCCGGGGGCCACCTGGGGGCCAAAGGGGTCACTCAGGTGCTACTGGGGCCACCTGGGGGTTGTCACATCCCCATGGCCACCTAGGGGTCACCAGGGTGCCACAGGGGTCACTCAGGTGCTACTGGGGCCACCTGGGGGTTGTCACATCCCCATGGCCACCTAGGGGTCACCAGGGTGCCACAGGGGTCACTCAGGTGCTACTGGGGCCACCTGGGGGTTGTCACATCCCCATGGCTACCTAGGGGTCACCAGGGTGCCACAGGGGTCACTCAGGTGCTACTGGGGCCACCTGGGGGTTGTCACATCCCCATGGCCACCTAGGGGTCACCAGGGTGCCACAGGGGTCACTCAGGTGCTACTGGGGCCACCTGGGGGTTGTCACATCCCTCTGGCCATCATGGCCACCAAGGGGCCACCCAGGGTCACTCAGGGGTCACTGGAGGTTGTCACATCCTTGGTGGCCACCAAGGTGGGGCTGGTGGCCACAGCTGAGCCTGACGGCCACGCTCGGGTGTCTCCCTCCCCCCGGTGTCCCCAGTGTCCCCAGGTGTGTCCCCAGGTGTCACCTGGCCGCTGTTGACGGCCGCGTGCCGGGCGGAGCAGCAGAAGATGATCATGGTCAGGAACTTCACCAGCTCGGGGCGGCTGCAGAGCTTGGACGGGAACCCTGGGGACATTGGGGACATTGAGGGGACATTGGGGGACATTGGGGACATTGGGGGCAGTGGGGACATTGAGGGGACATTGAGGGGACTTGAGAGGACAGAGGGGACATCAGCCAATGGGGCATGGCACCCAGCAGGGGGTGGCACCCTCCAGGTGATGTCACCAAACGTGGTGATGTCACCATCGTGGGGACATCACTGAACGTGGGTGTCACCCACCGTGAGTGTGTCACCCACCACAGTGACGTCACCACCACGGTGATGTCACCCACCACGGGCCACCCTCACCGCGTCACCACCTGGGCCTTGGCCATGGACGTGAGCAGGGCCACCCCACAACTATGACCATGACAATGAACATGCCATGACCACGCCATGTCCATGCAATGACCTCAACCATGCCATGACCATGATCATGACCATGATCACAACCATGCCATGACCATGACCACGCCATGACCATGCCATGCCATGACCATGACTTGACCATGACCTTGACCATGCCATGACCGTGCCCATGCCCATGACCATAACCATGATCATGTCCATGACCATGCCATGACCATGACTTGACCATGACCATGACCATGCCATGACCATGGCAATGACTTGACCATGATCATTGCATGCCATGACCATGCCCTTGA
>NW_024503303.1:0-537 GCF_017590055.1 Onychostruthus taczanowskii
ACGGGGAGGGGTCTGGGGGAACCCCCGGGGGGTTTGGAGGTCCCCGGAGTGGTTTGGGAGGGGTTCAGGGGTCCCGGGGGGGGTTTGGTGGCGTGAGGGATGCACGGGGAGGAGTCTGGGGGGGATTTTTGGGGTCGGGGAAGGGCCCGTGGGGGTCCCGAGCCCCCCTGGTGTCCCCCCAGGTGTTCCGGTACCTGCGGACGCTCCTGCCCGAGAGCGGCTTCAGCATCCAGCGCTGCACGCGCTACAGCCGCGACACCAACGGCGCCAGGGTGGTGTCCACCCGCACCTGGTGAGCCTGGGGGGCCCAAATACACCTTAAAATCAAAAAAAACACCCCAAAAACCACCCTGAAATCCCCAAAAACACCAAAACCCCAAAAACCACCCCAAACCCGCTACAGCCGCGACACCAACGGCGCCAGGGTGGTGTCCACCCGCACCTGGTGAGCCTGGGGGGCCCAAAAACCCAAAAATCCACCCCAGAAACCAGCCTGAAATCCCCAAAAATCACCCTGAAATCCCCAAAAACACCAAA
>NW_024503304.1:0-537 GCF_017590055.1 Onychostruthus taczanowskii
ACAGTGTGGGGACAGATGGGGACACATTGGGATAGCTTGGGGACAGCTGGGGACAGTGTGGGGATAGACTGGGACACTTTGGGATAGTCTGGGGACAGTCTGGGACAGTTTGGGGACACCAGGGGACAGCCTGGGTGGGCTCTGTGTCTCCTGGGCGTGTCCTGCTGCTGGGGACAGTGTGGGGACAGCGGGGGACAGATGGGGACAGTGTGGGGATAGACTGGGACACTTTGGGACAGTCTGGGACAGTTTGGGGACAGCTGGGGACACCAGGGGACAGCCTGGGTGGGCTCTGTGTCTCCTGGGCGTGTCCTGCTGTCCCCCCCTGAACTCTTGTGGCCCCTGGGGGGTGTCCCGTGTCCCCGGGGGTCTCTGGTGTCCCCTGGGCGTGTCCCAGTGTCCCTGGGGTGTCCCCGGGGGTCTCTGGTGTCCCCGGGGGGTGTCCCAGTGTCCCTGGGGTGTCCCTGGGGGTGTCTGGTGTCCCCTCCCGGGGTGTTCAGTGTCCCCAGCTGTCCCTGGGGGTCCCTGGTGTCCCCG
>NW_024503305.1:0-537 GCF_017590055.1 Onychostruthus taczanowskii
CCTGTGACCCCCTGGTGACCCCTGTGATCTCATGGTGACCCCTGTGACCTCATGATGACCCTGGATGACCCCTGCTGACCCTTGTGACCTCATGGTGACCCTGTGGTGACCCCTGTGACCTTGTGGTGACCCTGGTGACCCTGGGTGACCCCGCTGACCCCCTGGTGACCCTGCTGACCTTGAGATGACCCTGTGACCTCATGGTGACCCCTGTGACCCTGTGGTGACCCTGGGTGACCCCCTGGTGACCCCGGTGACCCTGTGATGACCCTGCTGACCTTGTGGTGACCTTGGGTGACCTTGAGATGACCCTGTGACCTCATGGTGACCCCTGTGACCTCATGGTGACCCCTGGTGACCCCTGTGACCCCCTGGTGACCCTGCTGACCCTGGGTGACCTCATGATGACCCTGTGACCCCCTGGTGACCCCTGTGACCTCATGGTGACCCTGGGTGACCTCGTGGTGACCCTGCTGACCTTGAGATGACCCCGTGACCTCATGGTGACTGGGTGACCCCTGTGACCTTGTGGTGACC
>NW_024503306.1:0-543 GCF_017590055.1 Onychostruthus taczanowskii
GGGGCTGAGTGATGAGGTGGCAAAAAGTAGATTGAGAGATTGTAGAATCGGGTAGAGGGAGCAGGACTGGAAACATGTCAGCCATGTGTCTGGATGGGGGAAAGGCTGGACAGAATTCCACGTTCTCTTCCCCCTTCCATCCTATAGCCTGAATTTTCTTGTCCATGTCCACATCCACATCCACCTCCAGGTCCATGTCCATGTCCATATCCATGTTCCCATCCGTGTCAATCCGTTGTTACAATCCAGCTGTATTTGCTGCCCATTTGTTCACTACCTGTTCTTTGTTGCAGCCACCCAGCCAACCCCTCCTCCCCAATGGCTGCTCACAACAGGTAAGTCCACCTCTCACAGCTTTGGCCCACTTTAAAATACAGCCTCAGCCTGGCATGATAATAGAAGAGGGGACTCTAACAGGGCTCATCTTGGTCGGTCCAAGCCTGCTGTTCCCCTATTCCCCTGACATCTCCAGGCTGCATGAGAGTCCCAATCAGTAAATGGGCCACATGCAATGCCGGCAAAGGGCTTTTCTGCACATCACAC
>NW_024503307.1:0-537 GCF_017590055.1 Onychostruthus taczanowskii
GGACCCTCCCTGTCCCCAAGGCCCCTGCCACCCCAATGTCCCCATGGTGTCCCCGTGTCACCTTCTCCACGTCCTGCATCTCCTGGAACCCTCCTTGTCCCCAAGGTCCCTCCCTGTCCCCAAGGTCCCTCCCTATCCCCAAGGCCCCTGTCACCCCAGTGCCACCCCAGTGCCACCCCGGTGTCCCCATGTCACCTTCTCCATGTCCAGGACCTTGTCCTGCATCTCCTTGAGGGCCCCCAGGGTTTCGCTCTCGCGCAGCCGCGACCGCTCCAGCTCCGTCTCCAGGTGCGCCACGAACTCCTCGCTCAGGCGGGGGTTACCCTGTCCCAAATGTCACCAAATGTCCCCTAATGTCACCAAGTGTCACCATGGTGTCACCAATGTCACCTCCCAACCGCCATGAACTCCTCGCTCAGGCGGGGGTTACCCTGTCCCCAAATGTCCCCAAATGTCACCAAATGTCACCACAGGTCACCAATGTCACCTCCCCACTGCCACGAACTCCTTGCTCAGGCGGGGGTTGCCCTGTCCCCA
>NW_024503308.1:0-537 GCF_017590055.1 Onychostruthus taczanowskii
GGGATTTAGGAACACAGATTTGGGGTGGAAAAGGGAATTAGGAACGTGGATTTGGGGGTGAAAAGGGATTTAGGAACGTGGATTTGGGGTGAGGATAAAGGGTTTGGGGTGAGGATAAAGGGTTTGGGGTGAGGATAAAGGATTTGGGATGAGGGTAAAGGATTTAGGATCAGGGATTTGGGGTGAGGATCAGGGATTTGGGGTCCCTGTGCTGCATTGCTGGTGCTGGATTTGGGGTGGGGTGGAAAAGGATTTATGGGGGGACACCCAGATTTGGGGTTGGGGATACACGGATTTGGGGGGCACACCCAGATTTAGTGTCGGGGGCCCCTCCAGATTTTGGGGTGTCCCCCCGGGTTTTGGGGTCGCCCCGTTTTTGGGGTGCCCCTCGTTTTTGGGGTGCCCCCGTTTTTGGGGTCCACCCGTTTTTGGGGTGTCCCCCCGGGTTTTTGGGTGCCCCCCGTTTTTGGGGTGTCCCCCCAGATTTGGGTCGGGGGTCCCCCCGTTTTTGGGGTCCCCCCGTTTTTGGGGTCCCCC
>NW_024503309.1:0-537 GCF_017590055.1 Onychostruthus taczanowskii
CGGGGTGACACGGCCGGGGGTGGCACCTCGGGACCCCCATGGGGGTGACACGGCTGGGGGTGACACCGCGGGACCCCCATGGGGGTGACACAACCGGGGGTGGCACTGTGGGAACCCCCATGGGGGTGACACAACCGGGGGTGACGTGGTGGGGACCCCTATGGGGGTGACACAACCGGGGGTGGCACCGTGGGACCCCCATGGGGGTGACACTGCCGGGGGTGGCACTGCGGGACCCCCATGAGGGTGACACAACCGGGGGTGGCACCGCGGGACCCCCATGGGGGTGACACAACCGGGTGGGACACAGTGGGGACCCCCATGGGGGTGACACAACCGGGGGTGACACGGCCGGGGCAGGACTCTGCAGGGACCCCCCGGTGGTGGCAGCGGGGTGACACGGCCGAGGGTGACACCGCGGGGGTGGCACCGCGGGGGTGACACCGCGGGGGTGGCACGGCGGGGGTGGCACAATGGGGTGGCACCGCGGGGGTGACACTGCGGGGGTGGCACCGCGGGGGTGGCACGGCCCGGGGG
>NW_024503310.1:0-536 GCF_017590055.1 Onychostruthus taczanowskii
TTAGGGAATTTTTGGGCTGAATTTGGGTCATTTTGGGGATCGATTTTTTAGGGATTTTTGGGCTGAATTTGGGGCATTTTGGGATCAAATTTTGGGGGATTTTTGGGCTGAATTTGGGGCGTTTTGGGATCGATTTTTGGGCTGATTTTGGGGTATTTTGGGGTCAATTTTTGGGGCATGTTTAGGGATTTTTGGGCTGAATTTGGGGTGTTTTGGGATCGATTTTTGGGCTGAATTTGGGGCATTTTGGGGTCAATTTTTGGGGAACTTTTGGGCTGATTTTGGGGCGTTTTGGGGCTCAGGATTCGTCGGAGCCGCCGCAGAAAAAGAGGAAAAAACAGAAAATGGGCAAGAAAAAAGGGAGGAAGGGTGAGTCCAGTTCAGACCAGTCCAGACCAGTTTAAACCAGTCCAAACCAGCTCAAACCAGTCCAAACCAGCCCAAACCAGGCTAAACCAGTCCCTCCCAGTATAAACCAGTTTAAAGCAGTCCAAACCAGCCCAAACCAATTCAAACCAGTCCAAACCAGTATAAAC
>NW_024503311.1:0-541 GCF_017590055.1 Onychostruthus taczanowskii
AAACCCGACCTACCGCAGGTCTGTAAAACCGTAAGGTCCTGGTCTTCTCCTTGAGCCTTTCTTAACAGGCTTTATCTTTTTCCCCAGACCGATACACTTGTCAAGACCTGGGCATTATCTCTTGGTCAATGCTATTTCAGTATTTACTCTGAAAGACAACAAGCATCTGGTCCTGTTGATTGAGAAGTTGCATGTTGTTCTAACCCTCTCCTGTTTGCCCTCCCATGTTTTGAGAGAAGGCTGCTTCACGTACTGTAGGTCTAGTGAGGATGACTATTTTCTTCCCCTGATATTATCTGTCTGATGTAAAGCGGGTTTTAATCCTGTTTCCAAGATTTGCCGTGTAGTGTCCCATGCTTTGAGGAAACGCTGTTGCAGAAAATGCAGCATCGATGGGATTGATATATATTATTCACTCATGATTTTTGAAAGATTTTTTAAGCAGTTATTTGTCATTTTAATGGAGAACACGGATTTTTGTCCTGCAGAAAGGTATCAGCTGATTCTGTGTAAAAGAATTACGAAAAGAGAATTATCACCT
>NW_024503312.1:0-536 GCF_017590055.1 Onychostruthus taczanowskii
TCCAATTTTGGGGGGTCTCCCCCATTTCTGGGGGTCACTTCTGATTTTGGGTTTCTCCCCCATTTTTGGGGGTTCTCCCCATTTTTGGGGGGCCTCTCCCATTTTATCCCCCCTTTTTGGGGGGATTTTATCCAATTTTGGGGGGTCCTTCCCATTTTTAGGGGGGTTCTCCCCCATTTTTGGGTGGTCTCCCCATTTTTTGGGGGTCTCCCCCATTTCTGGGGGTCTCTCCCCATTTTCTGGGAGGGTCTCTCCCCATTTTGGGGGTCTCCCCCATTTTTGGGGGGTTATCCCCCCTTTTTTGGGGGGTTTTATCCAATTTGGGGGGTCCTCCCCATTTTTGGGGGGTCCTCCCCCGTTTTTGGGTGGTCTCCCCATTTTTTGGGGGCTTTTATCCAATTTCGGGGGGGTCTCCCCCATTTTGGGGGATCTCTCCCCATTCTGGGGGTCTCTCCCATTTTTGGGTGGTCTCCCCATTTTTTGGGGGGTTTTATCCAACTTTGGCGGGTTCTCTCCCCATTCTGGGGGTCTCTCCC
>NW_024503313.1:0-13268 GCF_017590055.1 Onychostruthus taczanowskii
GGCAGAAAAGAAGATATTATTATTATTATGTGTCACCAAATATCATTGGTTAAATTGTTTCTGTGACTTTTAGAAGGTGCACTAGCAGTAGGCGTCTATTTCCATTAATAAACCTTTCTACCTTCACCCCTACTCCCTTTTCAATATTTAATGTTCCTAGATCCAGCTGGGAAGCTGATGTCTTGAAGTTGAGGTGATGCCAGGTATAGCACAGATATACTTCTTTTTCTGACTATTCCCTTCATGTCATACTATTAATTTTGTTTATAAAAATTATTCCAACTAATGATCTGTTTTGTAGAGTTACTGATTAAATTCTCTATCAGTAAGCTTATTTGAACTGGAGCATGTGCTTCTCATAATCTTTATTACATTGGAGCAACTATTCCTGATCAATCAATAAGCCTCCTAAATGGTTTTTAATGTTGTTGGCCAATTGATTATTGCCAAAGGAAAGTCAGAGTAACATCGTAAATATGTAGTAACCTTTACTAAACCAGTCTGCTATGATCTAGAATATTCAAATTTTGGTACTTGCACACCTGGAGTCAATATTTCTCTCTGCTATATCTTGAGCTGAGTTTGCTTTCCACAATTTTGTCTGGTTGCTTTTCTAACCTATGCTCCCATTGCAACTCCATTGACAAAATATTTGCACAATAAAAACTGAAAAATCTTCAGGAAGTATGAAGAGTCTAAACAATTAGGGAACTAGCTTGTAGTCGAGGAGTCTGGGTTTGCACTCACAAAATTTCTGCATGTCTTATGAATGTGTCATCAAGGGTCAATATATGACAACTTACATGAATACAACCCTGATAAGACACACTACTCAAACATCGATTTAATATTGTTTGTTTTCATTGTATTCTCTTCCAATTAACTTTCTGAATGCTCTGAATGCTACAGATTTAAATACAATAATTGGGGACAGAAGAGGGAAGAAGATTTCTTTTAACAAATTAAAATACATGTTATTATACTGTTATCTATATTTCTGACCAATCTGCTCTATCCTAAAATTCTGGATATTTAGACAGTGCCAGAAATATTGTCACTACCCTTCTTTGGTATTTCTTTCCTTTATAATAATGAATGAAAAACAAAAAATTCATTCTGAGACAGAGGAAGGAAGTCATCAATTTTCCGAGCAGGTTTCACTGCAATTTCTGACTGAGATTGATTTAAGAATTTTTGTAAAGCTACCATAGGAAATATTGGCTCCAATGTTGAAAGTACTTTCCTTTTACACACAGTGTTATTTACAGAAATTCAGTCTAATTATTTTTCGTTCTGCATAGCAAATCATTCAAAGAACAATCCTTTCATCTGAGAAAAAAGTAGAGCTTTAAAGTATATTCAAATTTCTTGAATGGAAAATCTGACAATATATTCAGTGTTAAATCATATCCTCTCAAATACACTGGACATGAAAATTTAACATTGTTTTCTATAAACTTTACCTAAATTATGATGTTCAGTAAAAAATCTATTTACAGTGATGACAGAACATCCACATTCACAGCAACATTAAACTGAACTATTGTGCAGTGAAAATACTTTTTTCCTCCTTTGTGTTTACAGCCAAGTGATTTTAAAGAAAATCATGAAACTCACCAGTCAGCATGAACTGATAGGCGTTGTCAGAGATGGAGAAGATGTGTGGAGGGGCCTCCTGGCGCTTCTTGCCTCGGTAGGCCAACACCACCTCGGGGTTGTACACCGGCAGCCACTTGTAGGGGTTGACAGTGACGCAGAAGAGACCCGAGTAGGTCTGCAAGGAAGGGACACAGCACCTTGGCTTCCCCTGAGCCTGGCCCAGCAGCTCCTGAGGCTGCCCAGAGGAAGCTGCTGCTGCCACTTACGTAGATCATCCAGGCTGCGTAACGCTCTTTGAGGTTGTACAGCACAGCGGGTTCGTGCAGGTGGGTCATCATGGCCATGTCCTCAATTTTGTCATACTTGGGAGGGTTCATGGAGAAGATTTGATCTTCTTTCACAGTCAGGGTCTGTCACAGAATAGAGAGATGCATGTAATGTCATCTATGAACCCAGAGAGGAAATTAAATTTTATTTGTACATTCTGCATTTATTCACCTCTCCCCCTTCAGTCTTGACAGTGACCTTCCCTGCATCCTTACTCTCTATCTTCCCTTTCACATAGGACTCCTTTGCATGTACCACAAAGACACAGGACTTGGCATCAAAAGGTTTGTTCTGGGCCTCAATTCTCTCCTTCTCTGACTTTCGGAGGTAAGGCGCCGCCTCGCCAAAGGCGGCCATGTCAGCGTCTGGAGTCGCCATTGTTGCACTTCCTCAGGAGCCACAGTCAGCAGGGTCCTCCGTAGGCTACAAGATATGTTGTGTCAGTGAATGAACATCTTCATGTGGAAAAAAGGAGATCTCTTGCACTTTGATCTTTTCAAATATGAAAGCAGGTAAAAGCAAGTCAAAAGTTGGATTTAAACTTCCCAGTCTTGGCTGAAAATACTTACATAGCTCTCTAAAATTAATACTTAGACATCCAGCTAAGAGACCACGTACAGGACAGCAGTTAAGTGTACAGTATGTCATGAAGTTGGACAGTATTATTTCAACTTTGTGAACTCTAGCAAATTTGGCTGTTCCCATAAGAGAGCCTCTGTTTTGGTTTTTTTTAATGCTACTGAAAGACTCTGAAATAGTTCTTTTCCTGATAGCAAGTGATGGCTTTCTAAAAATTATTTGCTATGGATAATTCATCTTGCTTTATAACAGATATAAATGTTACTATTGCTTGTTAGTCCTTCCACAAATCTTAAAATCTTGGATTTCATCCTGTTCCTTAAAAGGTGTTAAATTTTGTTATTGATTTTGGTGGCAGACATCACTGCTACTTGAAAACATAAAAACTCAGTTTTGTGTTGCACAGATATTCAGATCTAATATATAACTTGATGGAAAACATGCTGCCTTCAAACCTACAATAAAGTTACTGCTGATAGAGTCAGTCTATGACAGAAGTGGATATCCAAGTCTTATAGGAAGTTAAATGGAATAAAATGTATATGTTTTGCCCCGCAGTTCACAGGAGCCAAACACTTACCTCGAAATTTTCTGTCAAGACTGGGCACAGCACTCCAAAGAGACTTTTATAGACTCTGGTATGCAGATGCTTTGGATGTTTCCTTTTCCTTCTGTCAAAATATATTTTGGCAAACCATCTTTGGCAAAATATTGTCTGGCAAACTTAACTAATGGCATAATTGTCATTTGACCTGATATATTTAGAAATGTTTTGCATCTTACCATCCCTGTAGATACACTTCCTATAAATAGTCTGACAGGGCTATTAATATTGGAATCTGGACTAGTCAAGGCACTTAAAGAACTTGGGTGTATGATTTATTGGTTCTTCTATGATCTTTACAGGTAACTTAATCTTTGATCCAGATGGGTTTCTTTGGCATTTCTGTACTTTTGCAGATGTAAAAGGGAAATAATGTAATGTATCTTGTACATGTGGTCCTATGAACTTAGAGCTTGCCTTTACATCATTAGAAAAGGCAGCTCTACAAAAGACAAATTAGTATTAAAACTCTTTCAGTGATTCATTATGCATTATAAGAAAAAGGGGAAAACCAGGCGTACAGTGGGCCAGGAATATCAGATAGAGAAGAATCCAACAGACAGCAAGGTCAAATACGGTTTCAAGTTTGGACATGTGGTTTGTGCCTTCAGTGTGAAATGTGACTCCTTAGCTATAAAAGCAATTGAATATGTATGTGAATAAATCATCACTTGGTATTTTGCAGAAATCAAAAAATTCAAAATGTGCATACTAGAGGAATGCTCACTATTGCAATAGTCAGTCATAAGTGATATAACAGAAAATTCTGCATAGTTTCAAACAAACATTATTCATAAAATCTCACACTTGAAAAAAAAATTATACTGTTTTTTGCAAATAATTTCAGGTTGTGAAAAAGTTGATGCTTCTGTTACAGAGCTGATACAGAAGAAATGTATAGCAATCACATTTATTAACAGGAAAATTATTAATATAAATTTTTTTCTGTTTCTAAAAATTTATTAAAATTTTCTGAAGAGTTAAGAGAGCCTAAGAAGCAAAATAACCTAGACCAGGAAATACTTTTAACCTCCAGTAGACATAGTGTCAATAAATATACAGTGATACTTCCTGTTTCATCTCACACAAACATGAAGTGCTAACTTGCCTTAAAGAGCTCAGGCCCATGTTGCTAATATTATGTGCTTATTGTCAATGTATACCAAGCAATGCTGTCAACCAAGTCAGGCCTTCACTACCTACAACTCAAAAAAAACCTCAACCCTTCTGCCCAAACACAACTCTACCCACATTCACACACACAGCATTGGTCTGGGATCCTCTCCATTCTGACACGTCCTCAGTCCAGCACTCCCAAATCACAAATATCTTGCACTCTTACATATTCATATAGCTCCAGCAACAAGAGCTCTCAACACAGTGCTGCCTAATTTGGAGCAGCATTGCTGTAGGCAATACTCTGAGAAAGGGGGAATTTGCCAGTAGTTCTGGAGAATGAGTGTTCAAGTTCTAGGAAAAAGGGCACTGTCACTTGAGCTGCTTTAAACTGTCAGTTCTGAGCACGCTCTTCTCCTGGTCACTGGCATTTTGATTATTAACAGAGCTCACTGGGTAAAGCTCAATGAAGTGCAGAGGGGCAAGGTCAGTAAATGGGATCCAAGATATCCAACAATAAGCACTGGCAGGAAAAGCTTATTCCAAGGATGAGCATGCAACTTTCTGGAGTTCAGAACCAGAGCTCAGCCCTGGGATCCCTGCTCAGGGCAGGGGGAAGCTGATGGAAACACCCTCTGCCCTGAACAGGAGGAGCTCTCTAAAATAGAAACAGCAACAACCTGTATAAGGCTGTGAGTGAAGGGGGGCATCAGAAGTCCTGTGTGTGCGCAATCTCTGACTTCCATGGACATACAGAACTTAGAGCACAAATCAGAGAATGGTTTGGGTTGGAAGAAACCTTAAAAGAATCATCTAGTGCAACACCACTGCTGTGGGTAGGAATTTTGACTAGATCAGGTTGCTCAAAGCCCCATTCAACCTAAGCTTGCACACTTCCATGGAACATTCCTGTGTTGTGGGGCCTGTCTGTTCCTGTGTCTCACTGGGCTCTTCTTAAAAAATATCAATTTATATCCAAACAGATTCTACCCTTTTTAATTTAAGAAATTTTCCCCTTATCCTGTGGCCACAGGCCTAGGTAAAAAGTCTTTCCCTCTCTAAAGAGGTGCCTTTATATATTGAAAATTTGCAATATGGTCTTCTCAGAGCCTTCTCATCTCCATGCTGAGCAGGTACAACTAAGTAAGCCTTTCTTCATACCAGAGGCATTCCAGGACTTGGATCTTTTTTCTTTTTCGTGGCTCTGCTCTGCATCTGCTCCACCTGGTCCATTGTCCTTTTTTTATTGGGGGTCCCACAGCTGAATACAGCACTACAGATGGGGTCTCATGACAGCTCTTTAACTGGATGACATTCCTTCCCATTGGTTTATCAATTGAAACATCCAGCTTGATGTTGTCTGCTTTACCAGTAGATTGGACAACACATGCCTCAGTATACATAACTCTTTTATTCTGTCTCCATCTGACTAAGAGGTTTCCTTCTTATCCCATGGCTTCATCACTTCTATAATAGCCTTTGCTGGCTTTCATAACCTTGCTGAAAACTTTTGGAAATCCTGGTCAATTATATTATCTGTATCTCTCTGTCCACACACTCATCTATCCTCTCAAAGTTTTGTGTGTTTTTTCATATGTAAGGCTGACTGGAATTTAACAGACTGCTCCTTTTGGAAGGACATAAACCCTCTCAGTTTCCCATACCAATTCTTTCCCTGGAGGTGTTACATATGCTTGGTCCAGTGCTCCCTGGGAATTCAGTGTACTCTGCCCTGGGAGCCAGGGCCTGGGACTGAGCATGGTAACTTTCTCCCCCTGCACTCAAGTCTTCAATGTCAGTTTATGCAGATCTCTGCTCAGCCTCAGAATCTGCTATTTACTTGCCTGTCTTCTTTATTGCTTCTTTTGCACATTGAATGGAAAAATCATTCATCTGAACAGCTACTAATAAAATTACAGCTACTAATGAAGTGTTTTCCTTTCACTGATGGACTACTGCAACCTGTCTCTTCCCTGCTGTCTTCTCTGACCTCTCCTCCCACAGGCTAGTGAGAGAAGCTCCTTGTGTGGATTATGAGTTTCTACAACACCAGTAAGGAAAACACCTCATCAAACAGCTGATCTTGCTCAGGAAAGAAAAATTCCCCAAGACAGGGCAGCATTTCAGAAAGTAGTGTGGCAGAAATTCAGCTTTTGTAGACACTGATCTAATTTATAGAAACTAAAGTAATTCTCACAGAATTGTCACCAACCTTCTCCAGTTATAATTCAAGGGATTGTGATACTCTTCATAGTCTTCTAATTAAATTAAAGGAAAAAAATAGTGGAAACGAAAGACTACTTTTGGTCAGCTTCACAAAAAATGGCATAAATTCTTTGGGTTATTACCACTCTATAAATCACTCTCAGAGGCCAGCAAAAGAAGCATCTCACACCTGAAAACAGCAAGCTGGAAAGTGCTGAGCTGCCATAAGGGTGAATATAACAAAAGATATTGTCTGGGGTATACCAGTAGGAAGAACTTGCAGAAGTCACAGTCAGGAATTATTGACTTCTCTTCATGTGATGTTATTTTTCTAGTCACACCTCAGTCACTAAGAAAAAAAGAAGGGATAAATAGTCAGGAACTAGATGACAAAAAAGCTACATTGTGACATGAGTACACAGAGATTGTAATGAAAAAAAATGCAAAACAGTACCAAAAATGGTAATCAAGGTCAAACCAATAAAACCAGAAAGAAATGAAAAGTACTGCTCATGGTATGCACACAAAGGAATCTACAGGATTTATTCTCTAGACATTAAAATGCTTAAAGCAAAAATTGCAGAAAGAAGGAAGTGACAGGGGGCACACATTTTGTGCAGCCCTCAGGTCACTTTGCTGTCTCATGACATCCTCACTCTTCCTCTTCTATCTTCTTGCCATGAATGTCACGGCTCTTGGCTCGGAGCTTGTTGACCTGAGACTCTGCAATGTCAGCCCGCTCCTCGGCTTCCTCCAGCTCGTGCTGGATCTTGCGGAACTTGGAGAGGTTGACATTGGACAGCTCCTCCTGTGAGAGGAGAGGGAATATGGGGTGAGGAGCCCAGGGCAAGGGTTCCACTCCTGCAGCAGTCAGCCTTATGGGTCTGAAAATCTCCATGCCCCTTCCCTTAATGCAGAAGTTTCCTTGATGAATGTCCCTGACTGCAGGGTGCCCAGAGCTCACCAAGTCCTCAAGAAACCATAGCAAAGCAGTGTGGCCAAGACAGTTTTGTCTTGGGAGATTCTTTCATACCCCTCTCCTGCTACTCAGACCCATTCAAGGTGTGTGCTGCCCCAATGGAATCTTTGCTTTTGCCCTTTCTCCAAGCAATACTTACAGCCTCCTCAGCCTGTCTCTTGTAGGATTTCACTTTCATTTGCAGAATCTTTCATGCAGTTCCATATGAAAGGTAGGCTTCCTTTCCAGCCCTCTCTCCAAAGGACTACATGCATACTCTTTGTGGAGGCATCATTAATCAGCACTGTCTGTACCTCAAAGGAGACAAGCACACTTGCACATTAGAGTTTGGAAGGTTTTCAATTCTACAATGTCATAGGAGGTCGGCTTTGTTGATTTGAGATTTTTTAGACAAGCACTTTTGACAAATATGTAATTTCTCTGTCCTATAACCTGTGGAGGATTAGGTGTGTCTTAACACTTCTAATGAATATGTTTTCTCTTCCAAGCTATACTTTTTCTCTCCCTCTCTCTCTCCCGTATTTTACAAATACACTATATCCTTGCCTTTTATCCCACCCTTGTCTTAGCCCACTCTCAGAGATTCCAATTTCCTTTGACCAGTTTCAGTCTTCTCCAGTCATTTCCCATCCTTTTTCCCCACATACTTGGCCTCCTCGAGCTCCTCCGTGCGCTGAATCGCGTCCGTCTCGTATTTGGTTCTCCACTGGGCCACTTCGCTGTTGGCCTTAGACATGGCTCGCTGCAGCTCTGCCTTGGCCTCCTGCTCCTCCTCATATTGTTCCCGGAGCAAGTCACAGTCGTGGCGAGCGGACTGCAGGGCATGGGCCAGGGCGTTCTTGGCCTGTGGGGACATTTGGTTTAGCAAACTTCAATACTCATCTTTATATCCCTCTTGACTGTAAACTCGAACATGAAAATGGAATGAAACTCCAATTGGGCAAATGTATATCATGGAGCTGGTGAAGCCCTCATAGACAGGTTTTGGAGCATCTGGACACATGAGTGACGGCTCCTCTGAGGACAGTAATCTGCTGCTTGTTTAAATGCGTGGTGGAATCCTGTCTCAGAGGGGATCATCAGAATTGCATGGAAAATTTGTGGATTACTTCCTCCAGAACCTAAAAGATCAGCTTCCTTCCTTATCTAGAGGAAGAGTGAGGGGTTGTGCATTAGTGCTCTTCCTTCCAGTCCTATGTGTGTTTAGGGAAGGAACTTTGAGGCAGTCTAGTGTCAGACAGGATTCTGCAGATGCTTTTGGGGATGATGTAGGCTGTGGACAGTAGGGTACTTCCAGACCTTGATTTCTTCCTCCAGATGTCTCTTGAGTTCCTCAATCTGTTGGGTAAATCCTTGCTTGCCCCTAGACAGCTGAGAAATCAGAGCATCTTTCTCCTCCACCTGGCGGGAATATTCACCTGGATAAGGAAAGGGAAAAAAAGAAGCAGACTGTTACTTCGATGACACCTTCTGCCTGTAAAACCATGTAACCAGGAATGGCCTGGAGAGCTTATTCCAGCTGCCACCTTGTACTCTCTGGCTTGCTCAGAGCATGCAGGTCCTGCCATTGAACGTTGGGATAAGGATGTCTCACCTGACTCTGTCTGCAGACGAGCTCTTTGCGTGTTGAGGTCATTGATCATGCGCTGATTCTGCTCATCCTTTGTTTTAAGCTCACTCAGCTGATCTTCCAGTGTGCGGCACATCTTCTCCAGGTTGGCCTACAGGGGAAACATGGCAAAGGAAAAGAGATGATGGTCTGCACTCTGCCTTATTGTGACAGTGGAGATTTTGTCTCTGGGAATGTGTGTGGAAGAGTCAGCTTTTGTGCCTCACTTTGTCCCTGTGAGCATTTTCTTGTGCAAGTTCGTACCTTGGCTTTGGAGACAGACTCCATGTTGCTGGCCAGGTCATCGATCTCCATCTTCAGCTCACTTTTCTCCTTCTCCAGCTTCTGCTTCACGCGTTGCAGGTTGTCGATCTGCTCGCCCAGCTCAGCTGTGCTGTCCGCGTGCTTCTTGCGCAGGGCGGCAGCCGTGGCTTCGTGCTGCAGCGTGGCCTCTTCCAGGTCACGGCGCATCTTCTGGAACTCTGCCTCGCGCTTCTTGTTCATCTCCACCTGAGCTGCTGTGGCCCCTCCTGCTTCTTCCAGGCGCTCGCTGATCTCCTCCAGCTCCCTGGACAGGTCAGCGCGATGCTTCTCTGCTTTAGCGCGAGAGGTTCGCTCTGCCTCAATTTCCTCCTCCAGCTCCTCAATGCGGGCCTGCAGAACAGCAGGGACCCTTCACTCCCGTGCCCTCCTCATGCCTGAGCTGAGCCTGAGCAAGGCAGGGGAAGGAACAGACACTTGCCTGCAGCTCCTTGATTTTCTTCTGAAACTGCATGCCTAGAAGTTGCTCATCCTCGATCTTGCTCTGGATCTGGCTGATTTCAAAGTCTTTCCTTTGGACCAAGTGAACCATGTTAGAGCTCAAAGAAAAGAGACAAGTGTTGCAGCCCAGCACCCAGGTGCCCCAGAGCCACACTTACTTCTTGAGTTTCTCATCCAGCTGCTGCTTATCATTCTCCAAATCCATGATGCTGTCCTGGGCCAGCTTCAGGTCTCCTTCCAGTTTCCTCTTTGCTCTCTCCAGGTCCATGCGCAGTTTCTTCTCTTGCTCCAGGGACCCTTCCAGCTGAACACAACAAGACCATCAGGGCTCTGCCAGCCAGCTTGGACTCCATACCTGTCCTGTTCCTGCTCTATGGCTGTGTGCTTACATCATCCACTTGCTGTTCCAGCTTGGTCTTGGCTTTGGTCAGAGTATTGACTTTGTCTTCCTCTACCTGCAGGTCATCCAGGGTCTGCTGATGGGCCTCTTGGAGGGCTTTCTTCTCTTTTGTCAGCTTGGCAATGGTCTCGTCCAGGGCTGCCATCTCCTCAGTCAGGTTTTTCACCTAAAAATAAAAGCAATTGTCAAAATTCGGTGCAAAACAGTCTGGCTGATTTGGTGAAATTTTCTCTCTGCTGTGCTTAGGCAGATGTTGTGCTTTTCCTTTCACTTCTTAGGTCAGGCTCAGCTCATGTGTTGAAAAGGTAACATGTTCTTGGTTTGTTCTTTTGCTCACAAAAACACTGACTTTTCAACCAGCTCTGTGACCCCCTGTGCTTTACCTTGTTTTCAGTGGCATGTTTTTCCTTCTCCACCTTGGCCAGTGTTAGCTCAAGGTCATCAATATCTTTCTTCAGCTCTGAACATTCATCCTCCAGCTTCCTCTTCTTGGCTGTCAGCTCAGCATTAATTTCCTCTTCTTCTTCAGCCCTTTCAGTCAGCTCCTTAATTTTTGCTTCCAGCTGGATTTTGTTTTTGATGAGTTGGTCACACCTTTCCTCAGCATCAGCCAAGCTATCTGCTTCCTGGTGGGGAGACAGAAATTTGTGGGTTCTAATGTTTTGAACTTTCTCTGCTCTGCCTTCTTTATTACTGAGTAGCAGTTGAACCTGACCTTCACTTCCAGCAACAGAAGGATCCTGAGTGTTTCTATTGGAAAACCTTTTCATTTGGAATCAATATTTATTCCAAAGTTTTTGTGTCTCCAAATATGTCTCCCAGGGTTACTAGCTATGAGAATGTCTCATAGCATCCACAAGCATAATGAAATAAGGGTTACTTCAGTTTCTAGTTTCAGCAGGAAAAATGGCTTGGAGTATTTTTCTGTTGGTAAAAATATGCAACGCCTTTTTCTGCTTATTTGATTATTTAACTTCATTGTATTTGATTAATAGAAGTTTATGGGAATACCTCAATGAAGAAAGATTTGTTTTTCTTTGGTCAAATTGTATTTTCCTAATTTTGTTTGAGGGAAAGTGGGTCTTTCTCAGGTTTGCTTTAATGGTGCTAGACAGAAAATTGTTTTTCTTCCAGCTCCAAGTTCTCCACTGTCCAATACTCATTGGCTGGTGCTACATGGCTCTTTCCTCAGACAACAGCAATGGTAAGTGCCATGTGGGTCTGCCAGGAGTCTCAGTATTCCGCTGCCAGTTCCTGTTTACTCACCATTAGTTTGCCTGAGAATGTGTGATTTAGACTGTTTTCTTCCACCCATTAATTCCTGCAAGTCTCTTTGCAGGACCAGAAGCATTCTGACAGTATATCATTCTTTGTTCAGGGGAAAATGGAAGTGATACTCACAGCCTGCACTTGGAGCTGCAGGTCATTTTTCTCCTGCACCAGGGCCACCATTTTCTCCTCAAGCTCCTTCCGCTTTGCCTCAGACTTTGCAATTTCCTCCTTGGTTTTCTCAAACTCTTGTTTCATGTTGGCCATCTCCTTCTCAGACTCTGCACTCTTTAGCAAGGGCTTGATCTTGAAGAACAGGTTCATCCATGGCCAGTGTTTGACGTTCATGAATGCACGAACATTGTACTGGATGCAGAAGATGGAGTCCCTGGAAACAAATCCACATGGTTATTGAATATCCTGTATTCAGTGAATTTTGACTCAATTAGCCAGCTACCATTAGAACATAACAAATGAGGGAGAAGTATCTACCTCCGCTCCACCATTCTCTGGTACTCCACTCTCATCAGGTAGCCTCTGCACCTGGCTTGTATCATGGTCATAATCTCTGCCAGTTTCTCATCTCTCATCTCCTCTAGCACACCTATCAGTCCAGCTTTGAAGAACACCTTGAGAAAGGCAAGATTGTAGTGGATCACTGTTGGGTAGTGCATTACTGGGGCACACTATATTTAAATACAGAACTTCATTCTACCTTGGTGTGACCAAATCTGTACTGGGTGTGGTCAACATCAATGGACCCAAGAAGCTTCTCTGAAGCCTTCTTGTTGTCCATGAACTGTCCCTCTGGGATAGCACTGGCATTAAGTACTCTGTATCTGTAGGAGAAAGCAGAACATTAAGAAATCAACAATTCTGAAACCGTCACTGTGATTGAACCTCACTGCCTACTCAACAACAGCTGAATAATATCATGTATTAGAGAGTGCATTCTTTCAAGACAGTGCAAGACTTGAAAGACACTGAAAGGGAGTGCAAGAACAATTCATGCAATTAACTCAGAGTCCAAGTAAATCATCACAATCAGCATCATATAAAAATCATAAATTCACAACAAAACATGACAATGTAAAATGGAAAGATTGTTAAGATGATCAGGCTGTTCAGCTTGGTTTGAATTAGCAGGAAGGTTCAGAACACTTACCTCTGTTTGAAGTCAGCATAGAGGACTCTGCTGGGGAACCCTTTCCTGCAGATCCTGATCCCTTCCAGCACGCCGTTACAGCGCAGCTGGTGCAGCACCAGCTCGTGCTCCATGGCACCTGACAAATACCACCATTAGTGACTACCCTGCTCTTTGACACTCAGGAGAAGAAAAACTCACAAATGTCCTTGAAGGACATTTTCATTATTAAGCACCAGCTCGTGCTCCATGGCACCTGACAAATACCACCATTAGTGACTACCCTGCTCTTTGACACTCAGGAGAAGAACTTCTGCTGCTGAAGCTTTCCTCCCCTTGGCTTGCCTTACCAGGTGTTTTAGTTTCATTTGGGATGATGCACCGTACAAAATGGGGGTGAGTGCTTCTCAAGTTAGCCATCAGCTTGTTTAAATTCTCCTGTGAGATTTCAAGGAAAAGTTCAGGTTTAATCTAGTAAGAATCTCATGCCTATGTATGATGCGCATTTAAAAAACTGAGTATTTCTGTGTCTTGAACTGTAGGAAATACATGATTATGTTGGTGTAAAAATCATATAAATATGAATCAGAGACTTAGTGAATTACAGGTCTGTCTTCTGACTGAAATTTCACTGAACACATATGTTATTTCAGTAGATATATAAATGAGGAAATG
>NW_024503314.1:0-276 GCF_017590055.1 Onychostruthus taczanowskii
ACAAGGGGATTTGCAGTAAAATCAAAATACATGTACTTTTATTAAATAGTCATAGAAAAGATGGGTTAGAGAGAAGGGGAATGAAGAAAGGGAAAAGAGTAAGGAAAAGAAAAAGAAGAGAGGGAGGGCAAGGAGGTATATAGCTACCAGACGTGCGGATGACAAAGTCCCTCGAAGTCCAGTCGACGAAGAGGCCTGTCGTCTTCACGTCAGGGGAGATCTCAAAGGTATCATTCAGGTCTAACCTTTTTTATAGTCCTTTTGAAATGGGGTAAG
>NW_024503314.1:436-536 GCF_017590055.1 Onychostruthus taczanowskii
AGGAACCATTGTGTTCTCGGTCCAGTGGTCACTTCCAAAACTTGCTCCGGTCCCCACGCATACCTTCCCTCACCCTACGGTGGGGATTTCAGTCTCAGTC
>NW_024503315.1:0-536 GCF_017590055.1 Onychostruthus taczanowskii
TGCCACATCCACATGGCTTTTAAATCTATTTAGTCAAGGACAAGGGGAAAACAGGACCCAGATAATTGCTGGATGCAGGAGCAGGGATAAAATTGGATTTGGAGGCAGCTCCCAAGGGTTTGCTATCCAAAAGGAAGGATGAATCCAGCTGGGACATGCTGTCCTCTGTGCTGGTATTCACACTCTCATTCAGGACAGGGGAGGTGGAAAAGGGGAGGATCTGTTTTGGACTTCAAGGTATGTCCCAAACCAGGATTAAAATTCAAATGACCTTGGCACAATGAAGAAAAAAAAACAACCAAGTAAAAAAATACCCTGAATTTGGATAATTTTTCCCTTCAAATTCCATCTGGGGGCAAGGGAAATATTCCACTGCAAACCCTAAAAATTTAGGGTTCAAAACCCACAAAACAAGGGGTTTTCTTATGAATATGGGGTCACTCTGGGTAGTGAGGGTGTGGAACTCCCTGATCCTGGGGGTTTTAGGCACTGAAAGTTTTCCTGAGTTCATGGGGAAGCTTAAAAAAAAAAAAAAA
>NW_024503316.1:0-536 GCF_017590055.1 Onychostruthus taczanowskii
GTAAATGAATGGCTCACAATTTGGCAGAAGTGTCCCTATAGGGTAAATCAATGGCTCAGTTTGTGGCAGTGGGTGCGTTCTGTGGCTCACTATTTTGCAGGGTGTCCCTATAGGGTATATCCATGGCTCACTATGTGGCAGGGGGTCCCTATAGGGTAAATCAATGGCTCACTATGTGGCAGGAGGGTTCCTATAGGGTAAACCAATGGCTCACTATGTGGCAGGGGGGTCTCTAGAGGGCAAATGAATGGCTCACTTTGTGGCGGGGGTGGCGTTCTACGGCTCACTATTTTGCAGGGTGTCCCTATACGGTACATCAATGGCTCACTATGTGGCAGGGGGGTCTCTATCGGGTAAATCAATGGCTCACTATGTGGCAGAGGGGGCGTTCCGTAGCTCACTATGTGGCAGGGGGGGTCTCTACAGGGTAAATCAATGGCTCACTATGTGGCAGGGGGTCTCTACAGGGTAAATGAATGGCTCACTTTGTGGCGGGGGGTGGCATTCCCTGGCTCACTATTTTGCAGGGTGTCCCT
>NW_024503317.1:0-536 GCF_017590055.1 Onychostruthus taczanowskii
TTTTTTTTTTTTGGCACACAACCCTGAAATTTTAAACAGCTCAATCTTGCTCAAGTAATGCCACTGCCTCCAGCCTCGGGGATGAACTTCCCATAAAAAACCAACAATAATCCTTCCACTGAGGGAAGCAACCCACCCCCGGACAAGCCTTTCATGTTTGCCTTTGTTTGTTTTGAGGTCGGTGTCTTTAGCAGCTCTGACTTCCACCCCGGTTCGCAGTAAGAGCCTTTTATTTGTGCACAGGAAAAAGAGACTTAAGGCGTCCTTAGGCTTCGCAGGAGAGGAGGGAGCAGCTCCTAACTCGGGGCAGGGAGGGAGGGTGGCTCCAGCTCATTAAAAACCAGGGTTCCTCTTGCTTTGAGCCCCTTTGTGCTGCTGGGATTCCTTCAGAGGACACCAAGAGGGAGAAACACCTTCAGAGAAATACCAGGAGAGGTGTGAAACCTCCAAATCCAGGGTGGGAAACGAGTCCCTCAGGCATGGCTGTGAGAGCTGTGAGGGCTGGGAAGGAAAGAGAGAGAGGGAATGCTGCAGGA
>NW_024503318.1:0-536 GCF_017590055.1 Onychostruthus taczanowskii
CAGCAGCCAGTGGTCCTGGAGGGGACAATGGGGACAGCGACACCCCCAGGGCCACCCCTGGGACCCCCCCAAGACCCCCAGAGCCCCCCCACAAAACGACCCCAAAGTCCCTGGGGTGCTTCTGGGGGGATTTTGGGGCCATTTCAGGGCATTTCGGGGGATTTTTGGGGTTATTTTCAGGCTATTTTTGGGATGGTTTTGGGGCTTTTTTTGGGGTGATTTTTTGGGTATTTTTGGGATGCTTTTGGGGGGATTTGGGGTTTTTTTGGGTCATTTCGGGGTGATGTTTGGGGTGATTTTGGGGGGATTTGGGGTTATCTTGAGGCTATTTTGGGAGTGATTTTCGGGCAGTTTTTGGGGATATTCCGAGGATACTTTTGGGATGATTTTGGGGGGATTTTTGGGCAGTTTTTGGGGTTATTTTGAGGATATTTTTGGGATGATTTTGGGGTGTTTCTGGGGGATTTTTAGGGCAGTTTTTGGGGTTATTTTGAGGATATTTTGACACTGTTTTCAGGCTGTTTTTGGGGTGATTT
>NW_024503319.1:0-536 GCF_017590055.1 Onychostruthus taczanowskii
AAAAGGAAGGAATGAGGATGGCAGGCAGCTCAGATGCATCTATGTTAAGATGTACTCAATAATGACAGGAAGAGTTTCAGCTAAAAGCACTCATCTAGAATGCAACTAAAAACTTAAAATCTCTGCTAGTCAGCCCCTTAAAAATGTAAATCAATAACAACTCTACAGAAGTTATTGAAGCTAGCAATGGTTATTGGTTATTTTCCTCTACTGTTTCACCTCATTTAGAAGGTGTCACGTGCTATTTCTTAAAAAAAAAATCATTGTATCAAAATATCATATATTTTTTTCAGTTTTTTTAAATATATTTTTTGGGAATTAAGTAATTGAAGCATCCAGCCAATATGAATTTGAATTGTTTTTATCTCACTTAAATACTTTCATGTCTCTATTAGCAGAAATAGAGAACAGTTGCTTGACATGACTTAGTTATGTGACTGAGTTTTCAAGACAGATGTGTCTTGGAAACTTGAAGAAAAGAAGGGACTTCTGTGCTGCTCATTTTCATAGTGAGTAACCTTAAACCACCCTAAACT
>NW_024503320.1:0-535 GCF_017590055.1 Onychostruthus taczanowskii
ACCTAAACCATTCCATGATTCCATGGTTCTCTGGTTTATTGATGTGACACAACTGTTGCTGCTATTCCCCATTTCTCAGACTCTGAAGTTCTCTGGTCCCTCTCTGGAATCAAGAGGGGATTTTGGGCTGAGATCTCCCAAAAGGGTGTTAGAACCTCCCCTCACCTGTCAGTTATCAACCACCTGGGGCAAGTCTTTCCCTTGGCTCACTTTTAACCTTTTAATGGTGAATATTTTAGTGCCAGGCTGCTGTGGGACCAATTTTAAGACCTTTGCAGCATCCTTGATGTGGTTTTTGCTGCTTTTCTCTGAGAACAATGATCCTTTCAGAAGAGATACAAAGGAAGGAAACACCTGTGGGCACAGGGGAACAACTTTAGGAACTTGGCTTTTGGGGAATCTCTTAGGAGGGAAATGGATCTGCTTCCCTAGGGATGGGAGCATCTTTTTCAAAGGTGAGGGGAGGGAGGTGCACAAGGAGCTGTTCAGACTTGTGACCTTCCAGGTCCCTTCCAGCTTTGAGGCTGGGTTTGGA
>NW_024503321.1:0-488 GCF_017590055.1 Onychostruthus taczanowskii
GATTTTTGGATCTGGATCTGGCTGGGAGTTGTTGATCCCAAAATTTGAGTATGGATGGGATGGGGCTGGGATGGAAATTTGGCAGGAATTAATGGATTTTGGGAATTTTCAGGGTGGGAATTCCTTAAAAATCTGATTTAAATGCTGATTTTTCCCATTCCCGCTGTCCTTCTTTTCATCCTTGATCCCAAATTTCCTGGGATTGCTTTGGGATGTGCAGGGAGCACCGAAATCCCAGAATTCCTGGATTTTTTTGGGGGGAAAAGGGATCCTTAATCCCATCTCAAGCCCACAAAAATCCCTTAAAAATCCATAAAATTCCTTAAAATCCAAAAAAAATCCCCCCATCCCTAAAAAACACCAAAAAAAATCCCTAAGAACACCCAAAAGTCCCCAAAAAATCCCATAAAATCCCGTAAAAATCCGAGAAAAATCCCAAAAAACCCCATTAAATTCCCATAAAAATCCCTAAAAATTCCTTTTCCTTT
>NW_024503322.1:0-535 GCF_017590055.1 Onychostruthus taczanowskii
TTTTGGGGACCTCGAGGGGATTTGGGGACAGAGGGGATGGAGGAGGGGATTTGGGGTGAGATTTGGGGATTTGGGGACCTGGAGGATTTGGGGGAAATTTGGGATTTTTTGAGGATTTTTAGAGGAATTTTGGGGATTTTTGGGAGGGAATTTGGGGATTTTTTAGAGGAATTTTGGGGATTTTTAGAGGAATTTTGGGGATTTTTGGGGGGAATTTTGGGAGGGATTTGGGGATTTTTGGGGGGAATTTTTTAAGAGGAATTTTGGGGATTTTTGGGGGGAATTTGGGGATCTTTTGGGGAGGATTTTTAAGAGGAATTTTTGGGAATTTTTTTGTTGAAATTTCCGGGAATTCGGGGGATTTTTTGGGGGGGTTCAGGTGCGATTTCGGCACTTTCGGCATCGGGGCGTGGGGGAGGGGCCGAATTTTGGGACAATTTGGGGACAAATCGGCGCCACCCCCAAACCCCGGGGGGTGGGGGGAGGGGCAAGCGACCCCAAAATTGAATTTTTTTGGGGGGGGGATTTTTTTTTT
>NW_024503323.1:0-535 GCF_017590055.1 Onychostruthus taczanowskii
AGAAAATAAATTCCAAGGGGAGCAAGTTAAACATTTCCTCAACTCCAGTTTTACAGGATTTTTGGTTTTCACTCTGAGAACACCTCTGCAGCTAATTTTTTTAGGAAATATCTCTAAGCCAAATGCAGTCTAAATAAGGGTCTAAATCAATAATCCAATCAGTGCCTTACCTAATTAATATGTCCTCTGTGGCAGACGGTGTTTGTTTCTTGGTGCTGAGATAGATATATCAGAGGAACATGAGCTGGTCACCCAAGATGCAAAGTGTTGCTGCAGTTTGGAAGCAGCACAACATTTTTGTTAAATACATAAGAAGCAGTCACTTGCTTTTCCCCAAAAAGCATGCCCTAAGCAGCATTCAAATGATTGCACTGGTGATAAATGTAAATATAGAAAGTAGAAGAGAAACTTGGACTTACTCTCTCAGTCCCAAATAAACACACTAACACAAGGCTAGAGGCTTCATAGCATCATTAAGTTTGGAAAACATCCCTGAGATCATTGAGACCAACCTTTGACCAAACATCACCTTGTC
>NW_024503324.1:0-15683 GCF_017590055.1 Onychostruthus taczanowskii
GATTTGACACCAAAATTGAAGGGAATTGATCCTAAAATGGAGGGAATTTATCACCAAAATTGTGGGGATTTGATGCCAAAATTCTGGGGATTTTATCCCAAAATTGAGGGAATTTTATCCCAAAATTCTGGGGTTGGGCCCTAAAATTGAAAGAATTTGATCCTAAAGTTGTGAGGATTTCATCCCAAAACTGAGGAAATTTTATGCCAAAACTGAGGGAATTTGACCCCAAAATTGTGGGAAATTTATCCCAAATTTGAGGGATTTGACCCTAAAACTGTGGGAATTTGTGACCAAAAATTGTGGAAATTTTATCCAAAAATGCAGGGAAATTATTACCTAAATTGTGAGGATTTTACCCCAAAATTCAGGGATTTTACATCGAAATTGAGGGAATTTGATCCCAAAAATTGCTGGAATTTTAGGCTGGAATTGTGGGGATTTTATTCCAAAATTGAGGGGATTTTATCCCAAAATTCTGGGGGTTGGACCCCAAAATTGTGGGAAATTTAGCCTGAAATTGGGGGAATTTTATCCCAAAATTGCAGGCATTTGAATCCCAAAATTCAGGGATTTGGTGCCAAAATTGAGGAATTTTAGCCCCAAAATTGTGGGAAATTCATCCCAAATTTGAGGGATTTGACCTTGAAATTTTGGGGAATTTATTCCCAAAATTGTGGGAGTTGATCCCAAAATTACAGGAATTTTATGCTAAAAAATAAGGAATTTTAGCCCAAAATTCAGGGGATTGGAGCCCAAAATTGAGGGAATTTTATCCCAAAATTTGGGCTATTTGAGCCAAAAACTGAGGGAATTTTATCCCAAAATTCTGGGAATTTTTCCCAATTTTTGACTTTCCCAAATCCCAATTTTTTGGGGAATTCCAGGATGTTTTGGGGAATTATTTGGGGTATTTTGGGGGGGTTTTGCAGGGGGTTTCAGGGGGATTTTTATTGATTTTTTTAGGAGATTTTTTGGGGGATTTTTGGGGCATTTTTGGGGGATTTTTTTTGGGATATTTTGGGGTGATTTTGGGGATTTTTGGGGGGACTTTTTTGGATTTTTTTGTGGATTTTTGAGGGATTTTTAGGGGGATTTTGGGGGGGATTTTTGGGGAATTTTTTGGGGTGTTTTTGGGGCGTTTTGGGACCTGGCTGGTGCGGCAGATGAGGCGGTGCTGGGACTGGGGGCCCAAAATCCCAATTTTTTTGGGAATCCCAGGATATTTTGGGGGATTTTTTGAGATATTTTTTGGGAATTTTTGGGGTGATTTTGGGGATTTTTGGGGGGATTTTTTTGGATTTTTTGTGGATTTTTGAGGGATTTTTAGGGGAATTTTTGGGGAGGTTTTTCAGGGTTTTTTTGGGGCGATATTTTTGGCTTTTTTTGGGATTTCTGGGTTGTTTTGGGGGGATTTTCGGGGTTGTTTTGGGGGATTTTTTTTTGGGATTTTGGGGAATTTTTTGAAATATTTTTTGGGAATTTTTGGGGTGATTTTGGGGTGATTTTGGGGTGTTTTGGGACCTGGCTGGTGCGGCAGATGAGGCGGTGCTGGAACTGGGGGCCCAAAATCCCAATTTTTTTGGGAATCCCAGGATATTTTGGGGGATTTTTTGGGAATGTTTTTGGGGATTTTTGGGGATGTTTTTGGGGATGTTTTTGGGGATTTTTGGAGGAATTTTTGAGGTGTTTTGGGGGATTTTTTTTTTTATTTTTTAGGCAATTTTGGGGGGTATTTTTGGGGGAATTTTTGGGGGGATTTTTTGGGGTGTTTTGCAAGAAATATAATATGCCTTCCATTTTTCACTGAATCATTTCAGTGAAATAATTTTTCACTCATCATATCATGAATACTTGAGGGTGGAAGAGTGTAAGGAAGCAGCAATGGTTGTTTGGGGTTTTTTAATACCAGTCTCCTACGTCTTTCAGCCAGTCAAACCTTTTCAGTGTGGTTTGGTTTCACTACCCATTAACAAAGTCCCACTCACAGCTTATCTTTTTTCTCATGTTTCAGAGAATCAAGGAGTGGTTTGTGTTGGCAGTGTAAGCAAAACTATATAGACACCATGCAACACAATGAGAGACTGAGAAGAGTGCTGCTACAGTGGGCATGAGAAATAACACTAGGACACCTCTAGCCATCATTTTGTGTTAAACTCATGCAAATTTGTCTGGAAAGGTGCTCCAAAAAATGAAACTTCCAACATTGGCACTATGGGGGACTCCATCATCATTGTTGAAGTAGCAGTATTTTTCTGAGAGAGTTTGTAGTCATCAATTACAAGGTTATTTTGGGGGATTTTTTGGGAATGTTTTTGGGGATTTTTGGGGATGTTTTTGGGGATGTTTTTGGGGATTTTTGGAGGAATTTTTGAGGTGTTTTGGGGGATTTTTTTTTTTATTTTTTAGGCAATTTTGGGGGGTATTTTTGGGGGAATTTTTGGGGGGATTTTTTGGGGTGTTTTGGGGGGATTTTTGGGGGGATTTTTTTGGGATTTCAGGGAATTTTTTGAGATATTTTTTGGGGTATTTTGAGGTGGTTTTGGGGTGGTTTGGGACATTTTTGGGGGATATTTTTGGGGGATGTTTTTGGGAAGATTTTTCGGGAGTTTTTGTGGCGATATTTTTGGATTTTTTTGGGATTTGTGGGTTGTTTTGGGGGGAATTTTTTGAGATATTTTTTGGGAATTTTTGGGGTTTTTTTGGTAATTTTTGGGGTGATTTTGGGGTGATTTTGGGGTGTTTTGGGACCTGGCTGGTGCGGCAGATGAGGCGGTGCTGGAACTGGGGGCCCAAAATCCCAATTTTTTTGGGAATCCCAGGATATTTTGGGGGATTTTTTGGAGATATTTTTGGGGTGATTTTGGGGTGTTTTTGGGGCGTTTTGGGACCTGGCTGGTGCGGCAGATGAGGCGGTGCTGGAACTGGGGGCCGTGCTCCGAGGGCTCCTCCAGGCGCTCGCGCCGGACGCTGACGGCCACCGGGCCCAGCTTGTCGTCCACGCCGAAATAGTTGGAATGTTCTGGGGGAAAAAAGGGGGGAAACGGGAAAAATGAGAAAAAATGGGGGTTAGGGAGGGAAAAACGGGGGAAAATGAGAAAAAATGGGGAGATGGCTTGAATAGGATTTAGTATTAAACACGAAACTACTAAATAATGGTGTATAGATGATGTGCAAGTACTAATTAGAGATACAACCATAAGAAGCAATGTTGATGTCAGGGTATAGAGGGGAAACTGTTGGAGCAATGTGAAGGTGGAGCATATGCACCACATCCCATGATAAGCAAGCACTGATATGTCCCTAAATGTGCACTGTAGATGCATTTGACTTCCTAACCTCATCATTTCAAAGGTTGCTAATTCAGCTCAAGGATTGATTTTGGGGAAAGAAAAAAAAAAGCATTTGATGGGATAATCTGTGTTTTTAATGCATGTCAGTATTCGAGTTTCTCATTTTAGCTTCCGAAATTCAGAATATACAAATTATTTGTACATCGAGTGTTTTTCTTTGTTGCATCGCAAATTCAAGTGAGTGATGCAGAAAGTCTCTATGATCAGCATTAGAAATAAATATGGCATAACAGAAACTAATTTTGTTCCAGCTGTCTAAAATTTCAGGAAATGCATTCTGTAGTGCTTCAGCTTTCAGAAGATTTAGACATTTGACATTGATACAAGTGTGTAATAGCTACTTTTAATGTGGCAGAATGTAATGCTGCCTATAGAATATTCTTCTTCCACCTAATGCTGTTTCTACGTTATGTGAGCTTGTTCAGTCCAACACTGCAGCTAGAGAACAGCCTCTCGTGTCCAAATCAGCTTTCATCTATCACTCAAGTAACAAATCCTCACACCTGTTACAAGCTTGAAGTGCTGTAACCTGAGGTCCCTCCCAAAGGCAATTTTTTATTACAATCAAGTTACAGAGTTCAGATTTGCTTCAGAAACTTTATCCATTTTACTATGCTCTCTTACCATTTTGCAATTAGTCACCCACTGTACTGACTGCTTCTTACAACCTTCTTTTCATAAAAAGCTCTAGAGACTGATTTCAGCTTTAGATTTAAGTTGAAGAAAAATGTGGAAAAATTCCTCCAGAAATACTTCAACAGTCTGTGGACTTAACAAATAATGAGGAATATCTTTGCTGCTTTTTTGCACATTACTTGTGATGACAGCCAAGACAACATGTCACAAGGGCATGGGAAACACTGAAGTTGAAAGTGGGATTAGGGAGGGGGAAAATGGGGATTTGGGGGGAAAAATGGGGATTTGGGGGGATAAAAAGGAAAAAAATGGGACTTTTGGGGGGAAATGGGGATTTTGGGAGAAAAATTAGAAGAATTTGGGGTTAGGGATGGAAAAATGGGGGTTTGGGGGGGAAAAATGGGAATTTGTGAGGGAAATAGGGAAAAAATGGGGGGAAAATAGGGGAAAAAAGGGAAAAGAAATGGAATTTTGGGGGGAAACAGGGGTTGAAAAGGGGGGAAATGGGAATTTGGGAGTGAAAATGGGGATTTGGGGGGGAAATGGGGATTAGAGAGGGAAAAATGGAGATTTGGGGGAAAAATGGGGAAAAATGGGGGAAAACAGGGAATGGAGAGGGGGAAAATGGGGATTAGAGAGGGAAAAATGGGGGGAAAACAGGGGTTGAAAAGGGGGGAAATGGGAATTTGGGAGTGAAAATGGGGATTTGGGGGGGAAATGGGGATTAGAGAGGGAAAAATGGGGGGAAAATAGGGGAAAAAAGGGAAAAGAAATGGAATTTTGGGGGAAAACAGGGAATGGAGAGGGGGAAAATGGGGATTAGAGAGGGAAAAATGGGGGGAAAACAGGGGAAAAATGGAATTTTGGGGGAAAACAGGGATTGAAAAGTGGGGAAATGGGAATTTGGGGGGAAAATGGGGGAAAAATGGGGGGAAAATGGGGAAAACAGGGATTGAAAAGGGGGAAAATGGGAATTTGGGGGTGGAAAATGTGGGGAAAAATGGGGGGAAAATGAGGGGAAATGGGGGGAAATGGGGAGAACGGGGAAAAAGGGGGGAAAAAAGGGAATTTTGGGGGGAAACGGAGGAAGAAACGCCAAGCTCCCCCACCTTTTCCGTGGAAGTAATCGCGGTAGTAGCGCGCGCCCAGGTCCGCGTGCTCCACGCTGTAATTCCGAATCCTCTCCGGATTCCTTTGCTGCTCCTTGGGGAATTCCAAGATGGAAACCCCAGCGTTGCTCACCTTCAAAGCATTCCCAGATTCCATGAAAATCCCAGCAGGAGGAGGAGGAGGAGGAGGAGGAGGAGGAGAGCCGGAAAATCCGGATTTGGAAAAGCTGACGTCGCGTTCGCCGCGACCGCCGCCGATCTCGTTGCGGAAGTGAGGGCAGCTCAACAACAACTCGTTGCTGGTGTTGTCCCCTAAATCCTGCTCCAAGTTTTCTTTGGAATTCAAATCCTCCGTGCTGGAAAAAGCGGGATCGCATCCGGCCGAGGCGGCCGAAGCTCCCGTGGTGGTGTTGCGCCGTTGAGTTCCCGCCGATCCGGCGGAAACGGCCTCGAAAAAAATGCTCTGGACGTCGAAATGAGCGAAACCCTTACGGCAAACCCAAGATTTGGGAGGCTCCGGAATTCGGGGCTCCTCGGCATCTTTGGCGTCGCCGTCGTGCCGGGAACCGCGGAGCTTTTTGAAGATGGATTCGTCGGCTTTCAAGCAGCGGCGTCGCGGCTTTTCCTTGGCCTGTTGGGCTTCCTCGCGGTTTTCCGCTTTGACGGCGGAAAATTCCGGTTTTTTGGCCCGGAATTCGTTGAGCATCTCGAAGAAGCTTTGCTCCGGGATGCCCTGGACGTCGATGGAAGAGGTGCTGCCGTATTCGCGGAACAATCCGGCGGAAGAAACGGAAGCGCCGCGGATTTCGGGGATTTCCTCGGGGTCGCACTCGCTCAGCGTCACCTCGCTGCTGCTCCGTTGCCTCAAAGGGATTCCCGAAAATCCCTCTCGGAATTCCGCGTCCTTGGAATGAGGGATCAACCTCCGGTGGAAGGGTTTGAAAGAGGATTGCGAGGGCGGGAAACGACGGGGGTTTCCGGAAGGTTCTTTGCACCGGGGAGGCCACTCGGCCACGCGGGCGCGGACGCCCATCTTGGGCACCGGCGGGATTTCCGAGCGTTGGGAATTCATGGCTCCCGAAAAAAATTTGGGATCATGGCAGCAGCAGGAGGAGGAGCAGGAGGAGGAGGAGGACGGGGAGAGTCGGGACGACGGCGGCGCAGCGGCGGCGGCGGCGCATGGCCGGAGATCTGCGGGGAGATGGAGAAATTCAGGGGGGGTAGGGGAAAATTTGGGGGGTTTGGGGCAAAAATGGAGGGGGTTTTGTCCCAAAAGTTGAGGGGATTTAGATCAGAATTGTGGGGATTTTAGCCAAAAAATTGAGGGATTTTAATCCCAAAATTGAGGGATTTTGGCCCAAAAGTTGAGGGATTTTATCCTAAAAATTGAGGATTTTGTCCCAAAAATTGAAGGAATTTAGCCCAAAAATAGAGGGAATTTAGCCTGAAAATTGAGGGAATTTTAGCCAAAAAATTCTGGGAATTTTAACCCAAAATTGTGGGGATTTTAGCCCAAAAATTGAGGGATTTTGGCCCAAAAGTTGAGGGAAGTTTATACCAAAATTGTGGGGATTTTAGCCCAAAAATTGAGGGATTTTGGCCCAAAAGTTGAGGGAAGTTTATACCAAAATTGTGGGGATTTTAGCCCAAAAATTGAGGGATTTTGGCCCAAAAGTTGAGGGAAGTTTATACCAAAATTGTGGGGATTTTAGCCCAAAAATTGAGGGATTTTGGCCCAAAAGTTGAGGGAAGTTTATACCAAAATTGTGGGGATTTTAGCCCAAAAATTGAGGGATTTTGGCCCAAAAGTTGAGGGAAGTTTATACCAAAATTGTGGGGATTTTAGCCCAAAAATTGAGGGATTTTGGCCCAAAAGTTGAGGGAAGTTTATACCAAAATTGTGGGGATTTTAGCCAAAAAATTGAAGGATTTTGTCCAAAAAATTGAGGGGATTTAGCCCAAAAATAGAGGGAATTTAGCCCGAAAATTGAGGGAATTTTAGCCAAAAAATTTTGGGAATTTTAACCCAAAATTGTGGGGATTTTATCCCAAAAATTGAGGGATTTTAGCTCAAAAAATTGAGGGATTTTATCCTGAAAGTTGATGGATTTGATGCCAAAATTGTGGGAAAATTGTGTGGATTTTAGCCAAAAAATCGAGGGATTTTGTCCAAAAAATTGAGGGAATTTAGCCCAAAAATAGAGGGAATTTAGCCCGAAAGTTGAGGGCTTTTATCCTGAAAATTGAGGATTTTGTCCCAAAAATTGAAGGAATTTATCCTGAAAATTTAGGGACTTTAGCCAAAAAAAATTGTGGGAATTTAGACCAAAATTGTGGGGATTTTATCCCAAAAATTGAGGGATTTTAGCCAAAAAATTGAGGGATTTTGTCCCAAAAATTGAAGGAATTTATCCTGAAAATTTAGGGACTTTAGCCAAAAAAAATTGTGGGAATTTAGACCAAAATTGTGGGGATTTTATCCCAAAAATTGATGGAATTTAACCCAAAATTTTGGGGATTTCATCCTGAAAATTGAGGGATTTTTATCCAAAAAAATGAGGAATTTTATCCCAAAGAAAAACCCAAATTAACCCCCAAAATTAACAAAAACCTCCCAAATTAACCCCAAAAAATCCCAAATTAACCCCAAAAAAATCCCAAATTAATCCCCAAAACCCCAAATTAATCTCAAAAACCCCAAATAATTCCCAAAAGCCCCAAATTAATCCCAAAATGAACAAATAATTCCCAAAAAAAGGTGGGAAACCCCCAAGCCCAGCCCCTGCAATGGTCAGGAGCGGAACGAGGTCAGGAGCTCGTTAACGAGGGCCTCCTTAATGAGGGATTCATTAATGAGGGGTTCATTAATGAGGGGTTAATTAAGCGGGGCCTCATTAACGAGGGGCCTCAGGGGCAGGGGCTGCTCCGCCTTTGGGGGAAAAGGGGACCCCAAAAAGCTTCCCTGGGCTCATTTGCATAATTAAGGGGCGTTAATTAGGGGAGGGTTCGTTAATTGGGGGATTTGGGGGAGATTTTTGGGGGGATTTTTGGAAATTTTGGGGCATTTAGGGAGGGATTTTTGGCATTTTGGGGGGACTTTTGGGAATTTTAGGGAAATTTTTGGGGGAAATTTGGGGGATTTTTGGAATTTTTGGGGGGTTTTTAATTTTGGAATTTTTGGGGGATTTTGGGGGCATTTTTGGGGGAAATTTGGATTTTTTGGGGGATTTTAGGGAGGTTCTGGGGTGGTTTGGGGGGATTTTTGGGGGAATTTTGGAATTTATGGGGGATTTTGGGGAGATTTTTGGGGCATTTTGGGGCATTTTTTGGATTTTTGAGGAGATTTTGGGACATTTTTGGGGGTTCTGGGGAGATTTTTAGGAGAATTTTGGAACCTGGGGGGATATTTGGGGAATTTTTGAGGGAAATTTGGAATTTTTCCAGGATTTTAGGTGGGTCTGGAATTGTCTGAGGGGAATTCTTGGAATTTTGGGGGGGATTTTTAGAATTTTTGGGGGATTTTTGAAGGAGTTTTGGAATTTTGGGGGAATTTTGGAATTTTGAGGGGATTTATTGGAAATTTTTTTTGAGACATCTGAATTTTGGGGGAAATTTTTACATTTTTTGAGCATCTTGGGGGTTTTTTTCTGTGTAAATTAAATTTTAGAGAGATTATTTTACATTTAATTAAAACATTCTGGGTTTTTTGGGGACAAGTTTGAGGCCTTTGAAAAAATCTGATTTTTTTAGGGGGTTTCAAGGACTTTAGGAGTTTTTGGGGTGAAATTTGGGTGATTTTTGGGGGGAATTTGGGTGATTTTTAGGGGGAATTTGGGTGATTTTTAGGGGAAATTTGAATGATTTTTGGGGTGAAATTTGGGTGATTTTTAAGAGAAGGTTTCAGGCCTGAGGGCACCAAATCCCTGCTGAGCACTGAGGGGGGACAAATTACTATTAATCAATAACATAATTAATTAAAACAATTAATTAGATGAATCAGTAAATCCATTGCAGGGCATTTTTAGGAGATTTGACTCAAAAACTATGAGAAAAAAAAGGAAAAAAAATCAGAATATTCTCCAGTTTTTGGAGGGTGGGGGGCTGAGAGAAGGAATTGAGGAGGGGGCAAAGGGAAACAGCCCAAAATTCAAATTTCCCTCAAAATCCAACCCCAAATCTCCTCAGGAACCCCCAAACCCCCTAAAATCACAATTTCCCCCTCAAAATCCAACCTTAAATTCCCTCAGGAATCCCAAATTCCCACAAAATCCCATTTTTCCCTCAAAATCCACCCCTAAATCCCCTCAGGACCCCCGAATTCCCACAAAATCCCATTTTTCCCTCAAAATCCACCCCTAAATCCCCTCAGGACCCCCGAATTCCCACAAAATCCCAATTTCTTCCCTCAAAATCCAACCTTAAATACCCTCAGGAACCCCAAATTCCCCTAAAATCACAATTTTTCCCTCAAAATCCAACCTTAAATTCCCTCAGGAATCCCAAATTCCCACAAAATCACATTTTTCCCTCAAAATCCAACCTTAAATTCCCTCAGGAACCCCAAAACCCCTCAGTGACCCCAAACCCCCTAAAATCAAAAATTTTCCCTCAAAATCCAACCCCAAATCCCCTCAGAAACCCCAAATTCCCACAAAAACCACAATTTTCCCCTCAAAATCCAGCCTTAAATCCTCTCAGGAACCCCGAATTCCCACAAAATCCCATTTCTTCCCTCAAAATCCAACCCCAAATCCCCTCAGAAACCCCAAATTCCCCTAAAATCACAATTTCTTCCCTCAAAATCCAGCCTTAAATCCCCTAAGAAACCCCAAATTCCCACAAAATCCCAATTTCTTCCCCCAAAATCCAACCCTAAATCGCCTCAGGAACCCCAAATTCCCCTAAATCACAATATTCCCCTCAAAATCCAACCTTAAATTCCCTCAGGAACCCCAAAACCCCTCAGTGACCTGAAATTCCCCTAAAATCAGAATTTTCCCCTCAAAGTCCAACCCTAAATCCCCTCAGGAACCCCAAACCTTTTTCCCTCAAAATCCAGCCTTAAATCCTCTCAGAAACCCCAAATTCCCACAAAACCCCAATTTCTTCCCTCAAAATCCAACCTTAAATCCCCTCAGGAACCCCAAATTCCCACAAAAACCACAATTTTTCCCTCAAAATCCAGCCTTAAATCCTCTCAGGAACCCCAAATTCCCACAAAATCCCATTTCTTCCCTCAAAGTCCAACCCTAAATTCCCTCAGGAACCCCAAACCCCCTAAAATCACAATTTTCCCCTCAAAATCCAAAACTAAATCCCCTGAGAGACCCCAAAACACCTCAGGAACCCCAAATTCCCACAAAAACCACAATTTTCCCCTCAAAATCCAGCCTTAAATCCCCTCAGAAACCCCAAATTCCCACAAAATCCCAATTTCTTCCCCCAAAATCCAACCCTAAATCGCCTCAGGAACCCCAAACCCCCTAAAATCACAATTTCCCCCTCAAAATCCAAAACTAAATCCCCTGAGAGACCCCAAAACCCCTCAGGAACCCCAAATTCCCCCAAAATCACAATTTTCCCCCTCAAAATCTGATCCTAAATCCCCTCAGGAACCCAAAATTCCCACAAAATCACGATTTTTTCCTTCAAAATCCAACCTTAAATTCCCTCAGGAACACCAAAACCCCTCAGTGACCTCAAATTTCCCTAAAATCACAACTTTTCCCTCAAAATCCAACCCTAAATCCCCTCAGGAACCTCAAATTCCCCTAAATCACTATTTTTTCCCCTCAAAATCCAATTCTAGATCCCCTCAGAGACCTGAAATTCCCCTAAAATCACAATTTTTCCCTCAAAAGCCAACCTTAAATCCCCTCAGGCACCTCAAATTCCCCTAAATCACAATTTTTTCCCTCAAAATCCAACACTAGATCCCTTCAGAGACCTGAAATTCCCCTAAAATCACAATTTTTCCCTCAAAATCCAACACTAGATCCCTTCAGAGACCTGAAATTCCCCTAAAATCACAATTTTTCCCTCAAAAGCCAACCTTAAATCCCCTCAGGAACCTCAAATTCCCCTAAATCACAATTTTTTCCCTCAAAATCCAACACTAGATCCCCTCAGGGACGTGAAATTCCCTAAAATCACAATTTTTCCCTCAAAAGCCAACCTTAAATCCCCTCAGGAACCTCAAATTCCCCTAAATCACAATTTTTTCCCTCAAAATCCAACACTAGATCCCCTCAGAGACCTGAAATTCCCCTAAAATCACAATTTTTCCCTCAAAAGCCAACCCTACATCCCCTCAGGAACCCCGAATTCCCACAAAATCACAATTTTCCCCCCAAAATCCAACCCCGGAGCCCTCAGGGACCCCAACCCCCCCCCTCAAATCCCATTTCTTCTCTCCAGACACCCCGTGAACCCCTCAGAAACCTCAAACCCCTCCTAAATCACAGTTTTCCCCTCCAAACATCCCACGAACCCCTCAGGAAGCTGAAATTTCCCCCACAATCACCATTTTCCCCTCACAACACCCCGTGAACCCCTCAGGGACCCCCGAGTCCGTCACTCAAAGGTTCCCTAAACCTCCTCCCCGCTCAAAACACAATCCCAGAGCCCCTCAGGGACCCCAAAACCCCCCAAAAAAATCTCAATTTCCTCCTCAAAACAACCCCTCAGAGCCCCTCCCCTCCCTCAGGGGCTGCCCCCCTCAGAACTACAACTCCCGGCAGCGCCCGCCGGGCACCGGCAAAACCCCCCGGGGGGATTCCCGAGGGTTCCGGGGCCTCACAACGCCGCCGCCCTCCCCTTTTTTAAGGCCTAAAATCCTTTCTGCAGGCCTTAAAAGCGGGCCTTACCCGACAACGGCGGAAGCGGCGGAAGCGGCGGCAGCAGCTCCCGCCCCCTCCCGCCGCCCCCGCACCCGGCGGGGGTCTGAGGGCTGAGGGGAAGCGGGGGGGGGGAGGCGGTTGTCAGTCACCGGCGGCGCGAGCGCTGCGGCCAATGGGGGGGCGCGGCGGAAGCGGCGCGAGCGCCCCGGCCAATGAAGGGGGGCGGCGCGAGCGCACCGGCCAATGAGACCCCCCCCCCTCCCGAGAGCGTCTCCGCCGGTCCTGGCGGAAAGGCCCGAGCGCGGCCCGAGCGCGGCCGAAGCGGAGGGGCGGGGCTTGGGAAAAGGCGGGAAGACCGCCGGGCCGCCAGGGGGAGCTGCAGGTTTGGTCGTGAGGGGGGAGCGTCTTAAAGGCGCAGGACGCGTTTTGAGAGGGGGAACCCCCGGAATTTGGGGGTGTCCCTCCCCTAAATTTGGGGCACCTCTGGGAAATTGGGGAGCTCGCAATAGTGGGGAGACTCCAAACTGGGGATTCCCCCAATATAGGTATAGCTTTATAAACTGGGAGCCCCCAAATTGAGGGACCCCCCCCCCAAAAGTGGGACCGCCCCAAAGATGGGATCCCCCCCAAACTGGGAATTCCCACTCCGAACTGGGGGATCCCCCTCAAACTGGGACCCCCTTTTTATACTGGGACCCCTCCAAACTGGGATTCCCCCCCTAAACTGGGATTTTCCTCCCCAAAACTGGGACTTCCCCCCCCCCGGGATTCCCCCAATATAGGTATAGCTTTATAAACTGGGAGCCCCCAAATTGAGGGACCCCCCCCCCAAAAGTGGGACCGCCCCAAAGATGGGATCCCCCCCAAACTGGGAATTCCCACTCCGAACTGGGGGATCCCCCTCAAACTGGGACCCCCTTTTTATACTGGGACCCCCCCCCAAACTGGGATTCCCCCCATAAACTGGGATTTTCCTCCCCAAAACTGGGCCCCCCCCTCTTTAAACTGGGACCCCTCAAGCAGGGAGGCCCCGCCCCTCTCCCTCACCCCCTTCATTTACATACGGCTGCGCCCGGACCAATCACCGGCCACGGCAGCGCCGCGTGCAGCCAATCAGAAGCGCTCATCGCAAGGCCCGCTCAGCGCGGCGGCGCGACCAATCAGAGAAGGGGACGGAGAGCTTTATTTGCATACGGGGCTGTGGGGCGTGGCCGCGTTTATTTGCATACAGCGCGGGAATATTTGCATGGAAGGGGCTCATTTGCATTGAGCGCGGGTTCATTTGCATACAAGGTGCGCCCCTCCTGGGTTCCGGGCCGAGGATTCCCCAAAAACCCCTCCGGGACTCCCCAAAAATCCTCCCAAAATCCCCCAAATCCTCCCAGAACCCCTCAAATCCTCCCAGGATCCCCCCCCCAAACCCTTCAGGATCCCTCAAAATCCTCTCAGGACCCCCCAAATTCTTGGGATCATCCCTGGGGTGGATCCTGAAGGATCCCCCAAATCCCTGGGATCATCCTGGGGGTGGATCCCAAGGAATCCCCCAAATTCTTTAAATAATCCCAGGGGCGGATCCCCCAAATCCTTGGGAGGATTCCAGGGCATGGATCCCTTGGGATCCCTCAAATCCCGGGGATCATCCCGGGGGTGGATCCCTCAACCCCTGGGATGACCTCAGGATGTGAATCCCAAGGAACCCCCAACTCGCCAGGGCCGATCCCAGCTCCAGATCCCAGATCCCGTCAGATCCCATCAGATCCCAAGCCCAGATCCCAGCCCCAGAGCCCATCCAATCCAGTAAGATCCCGGCCCCAGGGGCCACTGGATCCCGTGAGATCCTGGCCCCAGATCCCAGCGGATCCCACCAGCTCCCATCAGATCCCAGTGGTCCCCAGCAGATCCAGAGGATCCCATCAGATGCCACCAGATCCCAGCCCCAGATCCCATCAGATTCCCACCCTATCACATCCGATTTCAGCCCCCGAATAGCAACAGATCCCCCCAGATCTCATCGGATCCCAGCGGATCCCAGCAAATCTTGCCGGATCCTACTGGATCCCAGCACCGGATCCCACCAGATCTCGTCGTATCCTGCCCCCAGATCCCAGCCGGTCCCGCCGGATCCCAATGGATCCCATCGGATTCCACCAAGTTGCAGCCCCAGATCCCATCATATTCCCCTCGTGTCCTGTCAGATCCCATCAGATTCCACCAGATCCCACCAGATCCGACCAGATCTCATCAGATTCCTACAAGATCCCACCAGATCCCAGCCCTCGGTCCCATCAGACCCCATCAGATCCCACCAGATCCCATGATATCCCACCAGATCCCATCATCTACTCAGGCCAAATCCCACCAGACGCCATCAGGTTCCCACCGGATCCCATGAGATCCCAGATCCCACCAGACCCCATCACATCCCGGCTCCAAATCCCACCAGATCCCACCAGATCCCATCAGATCCCGGCCCCAAATCCCACCAGTTGGATCCCAGCGGATCCCGTTGGATGCTGGGCTCAGATCCCACCAGATCCCAGCAGGTTCCCACCAGATCCAACAGACTCCACCAGATCCCACCAGATCCCATCAGATCCCGGCCCCAAATCCCACCAGTTGGATCCCAGCGGATCCCGTTGGATGCTGCCCACCGACACCTCGTAGTCCCCGGTCAGCGGCTGATCCACTGGATCCCCGGGATCCGCCGGGAAAACCGGATCAGCCGCAAAACCGGGACTTTTTCCTGATTTTTTGCATTTTTCCCTGCGTTTTTTGCCTGATTTTCTCCATTTTTTGCCTTTTTTTCCCTAATTTTTCTCCCATTTTCCCCCCACTTTTATCCCATTTTTCTTCCATTTTTCCCCCAGTTTTTCCTGGTTTTTCTCCACTTCCCCCCATTTTTTGCCCATTTTTTCCTCATTTTTCTCCCATTTCCCCCCCTTTTTTTCTCCCATTTTTCTCCCAATTTTCACATTTTTCCACCATTTCCCCCCATTTTTTCCCTTTTTTTTCCCCTTTCCCCCCTTTTTCTCCCCTCTTCAATTTTCACATTTTTCCACCATTTCCCCCCATTTTTTCCCTTTTTTTTCCCATTTCCCCCATTTTTCTCCCATCTTTCACCCCTTTTTTTCCCCCTCATTTTTCTCCCATTTTCCCCCAATTTTCCCTTGCTTTTCTCCAATTTTCCCCCCATTTTCCTCCCATTTCCCCCCATTTTTTCCTAATTTTTCTCCCATTTTCCCCCCACTTTTATCCAATTTTTCTCCCATTTTTCCCCCAATTTTTCCTGGTTTTTCTCCACTTGCCCCCCATGTTTTGCCCATTTTTCCTTCATTTTTCTCCCATTCTCCCCCACTTTTATCCCATTTTTCTCCCATTTTCCCCCCAATTTTCCCTTGGTTTTCTCCAATTTTCCCCCATTTTTTCCTCATTTTTTCTCCAATTTCCCCCCATTTTTTCTCCCTGTTTTTCTCCATTTTTCCCAGTTTTTCTCCCATTTTCCCCCCTTTTTCTTCCCTGGGCACCTCGCAGTCCCCGGTCAGCGGCTGATCCACTGGATCCCCGGGATCCGCCGGGAAAACCGGATCAGCCGCAAAACCGGGACTTTTTCCACGATTTTTCCCTTTTTTTCCCAGCGTTTTTTGCCTGATTTTCTCAATTTTTTGCCTTTTTTTCCCTAATTTTTCTCCCATTTCCCCCCCACTTTTATCCAATTTTTATCCCATTTTTCCCCCAATTTTTCCTGG
>NW_024503325.1:0-535 GCF_017590055.1 Onychostruthus taczanowskii
TACTTCCCCATTATTTCCCCACTTTTCTCAGTTCCACTCCCCATGATTTCCCTGTTATTCCCCCATTATTTTCCCCTTATTTCCCATTTCCCATTCCCATTATTTCCCTGTTATTTCCCTGTTATTCCCCCATTATTTCCCATTTACCTTCCCCTTTATTCCCCCATTATTTCCCAGTTTTCCCCCATTATTTCCCCCATTATTCCCATCCCCATTACTTCCCCCTTATTTCCCGTTATTTCCCAGTTTTCCCCCCATCATATCCCCGTTATTTCCCACTTCCTCTCCCCATTATTTCCCAGTTATTCTCCCATTATTCCCCCATTATTTCCCACTTCCCATCCCCATTACTCCTCCATTATTTCCCAGTTATTCCCCCCTTATCCCCTTAATTTCCCAGTTATTTCCCATTTCCCATTCCCATCATTCCCCCATCATTTCCTGGTTATTTCCCCCATTATTTCCCATTCCCCATCCCCATTATTCCCCATTATTCCCCCTTTATTTTCCCATTATTTCCCAGTTATTCTCCCAT
>NW_024503326.1:0-535 GCF_017590055.1 Onychostruthus taczanowskii
ATGATGAGGTGACCTCAAATTTAAAAACCAAAGAAATAAAAAATACTGTTGTGTAAATCTTTCAGCAGAGTGGGGCTGAGTTTTGTCACCCCTGCCAGAGGAACCCAAATTTCCACAGCAGTGCCAATGAATTTGTAAATCACTCTGAGTAAAAGCCACTGAGCAAAGGAAATCAGGATTTGCACCCAGGTGCCCTCAGAGGGTATTTGATTATTGCCCAGTGAGTAAAGGAAATTTATTCAGTGAGCAAAGGAAATCAGGATTGGGGGCAGTGGTTTTTACTTCAGCATTTTGCCAAACAAATTCCCCCCCATTATTCAATGCCATCTCTATTTAAAGGGACTTGCCAGGAAGGGCTGAGTTTCCTTTTCCCAGTTTTTCCCCCAAAATGCAGCTGCCAGGGCTGTGGCTGTGCCTGGGCTGTGGCTGTGCTGCCTCCCTGATTTGGTTATTATTATGATGAGGTGACAACAAATTTAAAAAATAACAGTGATTGTTGTGTAAATCTTTTTTCCAGAATCAGAGTGGAGCACCT
>NW_024503327.1:0-535 GCF_017590055.1 Onychostruthus taczanowskii
GGAGGGGCAGGACCCCCACCACAGAGCCTGGGGGTCTGGGCTGTACCACTCTGCCGCTGCGGGGGGGGACACTGTGTTCTTACTGAGTTTGGGGGGGCTGTGGGCTGTACCACTGTGCTGGTGGGGGGCCAAGGGCTGTACCACCTGATTTGGGGGGGCAGTGGGATACACCGGTGTGTTTTGGGGGGCCAAGGGCTGTACCACTGCGCTGGCAGGGGGGTGATTTGTCCAGCTGTGTTTTGGGGGGGTCCCTGGATGTCCCAGTGCCTCGGGGGGGCTCTGGGGTGTCCCTTAGGGCCGATCCCACCCTGTCCCGGTGGCTCTGGGGGTCCTGCCCTGTCCCCAGTGACCCGGGGGGGGTCTCACCGTGGGGGCGGCGCAGCAGCAGGCGCAGGCGGCTGCCCCCCCCCCGGATCCGGGCCAGCGCCTGCGCGTGGCTCATGCCGGCCGTGGGGGCCCCGTTGATGGCCAGGAGCTCGTCACTGACCTGCCCCCCCGGGACCCCCAAAAGTTGCAGACCCCCCCAGACCCTCAC
>NW_024503328.1:0-535 GCF_017590055.1 Onychostruthus taczanowskii
ATTATCTTGTTCCAATAGAATTGGACACGGTGAGGTCACACCAACAGGCCACAGAGTCCTGCTGCACCATTCCAGGGTTTGCTGGGGGACAGACACCCTGCCACCTGTGTCACAAAATAAACCGAGCTCAGATGTTGCTGGCTGTGACACAAAATACAGAAATGCCATCTGGGCCTTTTCTGGATCTGAAGGAGGTGAAACTGTGACCTAACATGCTCTGCACGTGTCCTAGGGGCTGTGTCCTGTCACTCACTTATCTCTGGTGAGTCACTGTCCCCCAGGGAGCCTGGGGAAATGCTCAGGGCTCTCTACACGTGGCCAAGCAAAGCCTCTCACCAGAGCCAAGGCAGCACTTTCAGCTGCCCAAGCCAAATTATTCCTGTAACATCCAAGACCGGGAGATGCAAAGCAGATGTAACAGGATCATCAAACCCCTTATCCCCAGGTGGGAAAGCACTGAAAGGGAAGGAGTGAAATCTCCCTGCAGATGGCTGAGGGTGCTCATCAAAGAGTCATAGAATCATAGAATGGTTTG
>NW_024503329.1:0-535 GCF_017590055.1 Onychostruthus taczanowskii
AAAGAATTCCCCAAAATTTTTTTAAAAGCCCGAAAAAATCCCCCAAAATATTTTTTAAAACGCCCCAAAATTAAAAAAAAAATCTCCTAAAAATTAAAAAAAAATTTTAAAAAATTCCAAAAAATTTCCAAAAAAATCCCAAAAAATTCCCCAAAAGAATTCCCCAAAAGAATTCCCCAAAAGAATTTCCCAAAATTGAAAAAAAAAATCCAAAAAATCCCAAAAAATCCCCCCAAAAATCCCCAAAAATTTATAAAAATTCCCACCAAAATTAAAAAAAAAACCAAAATTCCCCAAAAATTAAAAAAAAATCTCTAAAAAATTCCCAAAAATCCCCCCCAAAAATTCCCAAAGAATTCCCCAAAATTTTTTTAAAAACCCGAAAAAATCCCCCAAAAAATTTTTTTTAAACACCCCAAAATTAAAAAAAAATCCCCCAAAAATTAAAAAAAAATTTAAAAAAGATTCCAAAAAATTTCCAAAAAATCTGCAAAAAACTCCAAAAAATTTCCAAAAAAATTCCAAAATAATTCCA
>NW_024503330.1:0-534 GCF_017590055.1 Onychostruthus taczanowskii
CCCCTTATCCAGTACCAGTCCCCCCCTGCACGCGCTTTCTCATCCATCCTTCATTTCCTAGCCCTCAGACCCCCTTTTTCCTTTTCCCTGAGACCCCCTGGACCCCAATTCCTGTTTTTCTCAGCCCCCAGGCCCCCCTTTCCTCTGCATCAAGGACCCCCAGCCTCCCATTCCAAGGTCCTCCCACCTTGTAACCTCTTTCCTTGGCACTGGGGACCCCTGGACCCCCATTCCTGAGCACGCGGACCCCCTTGAGCGCCCATTTCCAGCCACCCCGACCCCCCTGTGCCCCTTCAGCAGCACCGGGGCTCCCCTGTACCCCCTTATCTGGGACCGGGACCCCCTGAACCCCCATTTCTGGTCACGGGTGCCCCTGGAGCTGCTCTTCAGGCCACTGGGACTGCCTCGAACCCTGAATTCCGGGAAGGAAACTCTCCCTGAACCCACATTCCCCGGCATGGGAACCCCCTGAACCCCCATTCTGTGTCCTGTGAACCTTCTCAATCACCTTCCCCAGCATCGAGACCCCCCTGT
>NW_024503331.1:0-534 GCF_017590055.1 Onychostruthus taczanowskii
ATCCCCAAAAAATCCCAAAAAGATCCCTCAAAAAATCTCCAAATAATCCCCAAAAAATCCCCAAATCCCCAGATCCCAAAATCCCCAGACCCCCAAAAAAATCCCCCCAAAAAATCCCTCAAAAAATCCCCAAAAAATCCCCAAATAATCTCCAAATCCCCAAATCCCCCAAAAAAATCCAAAAAAAATCCCCCAAAAAATCCCCAAATAATCCCCAAATAATCTTCAAACCCCCAAATCTCCAGATCCCCAAATCCCCAAAAAAATCCCCAAAAAATCCCTCAAAAAAATCCCCAAATAATCCCCAAATCCCCAAATAATCTCCAAATCCCTAAATCCCCAGATCCCCAATTCCCCAGATCCCAAAAACTCCCCAAAAATCCCCCCAACATTCCCAAATCCCCAAATAATCCCCAAATCCCAAATCCCCCACCCTCCAAATCCCCCAATCCCCAAAAAATCCCCAAAAAATCCCAAAAAAAATCCCCCCAAATCCCCAAATTCTCAAATCCCGGCCTCCGTGGACTCACCAGC
>NW_024503332.1:0-534 GCF_017590055.1 Onychostruthus taczanowskii
TGGGGTTTGGGGTCAGGGTTTGGGGTCCCCTTTGGAGTTTTGGGGTCTGGGATTGGGGTTTTAGGGTTTGGGGTCTCCATTTGGGGTTTAAGGTCAGGGTTTGGGGTCAGGGGTCAAGATTTGGGATTTGGGGGTCACATTTGGGGTTTGGGGTCTGGATTTGGGGTTTGGGGTCAGATTTGGGGTTTTGGGGGCCCCTGCTCAATCTGTATCCTTTGGGGTTTGGGGTCTGGGATTTAGGATTTGGGGTCAGGGTTTGGGGTCAGGGTTTGGGGTTTGGGGTCTGGAATCTCCTCAAGATCACCCCCAAAAGACCCCTAAAAGTCACCCCAAAAATCCTCAAAAAAATCCCCCCAAAATCCGCCCCAAAAAAACCCAAAATCCAGCCCAAAAGCCCCCAAAATCCATCCTCAAAATCCCACAGAATTCCCCCTAAAATCGCCCCCGAATCCCCCCAAAATTCTCAAAATTCCCCTTAAAAAATCCCCCAAATTCACCCCTAAAATCCCCCCCAAAAAAAACCCAAATCCCCCC
>NW_024503333.1:0-534 GCF_017590055.1 Onychostruthus taczanowskii
TTTTTATGCATTTCAATTATTTTCTTTATGCAGCACTCCGATATGGATTTGTTTTGGCTCCTGTCCCATTTGGCCTCGAAACACTCTCACAACATACATGAATCATAAGCACATTTGGCAAGGAAAATGAGAACACGCCAGGCTGAACCTTGTGAACCCACCAGGCAGAAGCTGTGCACGATTATAAAATGATTTAAGATGTGAGAGGCCACTAAAACTCCCCTTTAGGTTGTCACTTGCAGTGTTGTCATATTCTCTTGTCCCTGGTGATAGATGTTCGGGATGGGAGTGACTGGTGCCAGGACATCTCCTGCAAAGCAGACAGAGTGCCTGGAAGAGCCAGAGTCAATAGAGCTTTCCTGCATCTCACTGGGGTAGCGTGGAGCTGAACACTCTCCACAGAGGGAGCTGCAAGTGTGCTCCAGCTCTGGCTTTGGAGATGGAGTCTCACCTACCTTTAGCGCAGGGCATCTCCTTTCCTATAATGGAGGAAAAAGGCTCCTAAGAAGATGTGGGGCTCCTACCTGATTTTTT
>NW_024503334.1:0-534 GCF_017590055.1 Onychostruthus taczanowskii
AGTCCCTCCCAGTCTGTCCCAGTTCCCCGGGCTGGGTGGGGGAGGGGCCAAGGTCACGTTTCCATGGCAACGGCCACGGCCCCTCCCCCATTGCCCAATGCCCCAGTTTGTCCCAGTTTAACCCAGTTTGTCCCAGTTTGTCCCAGTTTAACCCAGTTTAACCCAGTTTGTCCCAGTTTAACCCAGTTTAAACCAGTTTAACCCAGTTTAACCCAGTTTAACCCAGTTTAACCCAGTTTGTCCCAGTTTAACCCAGTTTGTCCCAGTTTAACCCAGTTTAACCCAGTTTAACCCAGTTTAACCCAGTTTGTCCCAGTTTAACCTGGTCCAGGCCTGGATTTTTCCCATTTTTTCCCATTTTTTCCCAATTTTTCCAATTTTCCCCCTTTTTATTCCCATTTTTCCCCCATTTTCTCCATTTCCCCCTCATTTTTCCCAAATTTTCCCCGATTTTCCCCATTTTTTCCCTTTTTTCCCCATTTTCCATGAATTTTCCACATTTTTCCTTTTTTTCTTGGATTTTCCCCAATTTTT
>NW_024503335.1:0-13162 GCF_017590055.1 Onychostruthus taczanowskii
AATAGGTATCTTTTTATTCATAACATAGAGGGAGTGCGGTAATTGCTGGTTTCCCTTTCCCACCGCCCCCACGCCGCATTCTCCTTTCGGATTTCTCTTTTCCCGTCTGTTTTCGCCTCGCTCCCCGCGCCGCCTCTCAGGGCCGGCCCCGCTCGGGCGGGGCGGTGGCGCGGAGCAGCACGGGAAACGCTTTTCCCGCTGCCGCCGCCCGGGCCCTCAGGCGCGGCTGGCGGCGGCCAGAGAGGAGGAGGTTGCGCGGGGCAGCGAGCGTGTGGGGCGGGCAGTGGCGCCGGACACGGACCAGGCCGGGCAAGGGCTGCGGGGGCTGCGCCGTGTCTCTTGGCGAAGGACATTGCTGGGTGGCTCGCTCGGAGTCTTGTTTTATGGCGTTTGTCCCACGGCTCCCCCGCTTCTCCTTCAGCCCGCGGCGGGGCCGAGCAGGAGCGCAGCGGGGCCAGGGAGCGGTGCAGAAATGAAGGAGGGAGACGGGGCAGGGGCATGACGGGCTTGGAGACCCAAGGCCCGGACTCAGAGATCTCACGCTGCTGCCTGTCCGGGGACGGGGCAGGGTCAGGAAGCCCGGCGGCTCCTGAAGCCTCCCTCCTTCCCTCCCCGGGAGGTGTGGGGCGTGGTGAGGGGCAGTGACTGAGAGAGGAGGAAGACTGAAGAGCCTTGGGATGTCACCATGGAGCTCCTGTGACTGCTCCTGCCTTCTCTTTAGCAGCCCAGAGTCTTGTAGGATGTGAGCATGGCGCGCCTGTCAGTGCCAGTGACCTGCTGGCTCCCTAGAAGGCCCAGAGAGCCCCGCGATGTCACCATGGAAGCCCTGTGAGTGCAGGTGAGCTCAGGGCTCTTTAGAAACCTGGATCCCTGTGGGATGTGAGGATGGAGGCCCTTGGGAGGGCCCTTGAGCTGAGTGCTCTTTAGCAGTTTACAGAAACCTGGGAGCCATGGAGCCATTGTCAGTGCTGGTGACATCTGAGTTCTTTATCAGCGTAGAAGTGCAGGGGATGTCAGCACAGAGCTGCTGTCGTTGCCTGTGACCTCACTGCTCTTTAGAAGCACAGCAGCCACTGGCTTGTCATGATGGAGCCCCTCTGAGTGGCTGTGACAAAGCACTTCTTAGCAGCCTGGAGCTGCCTGGGATGTCCCTGTGGAGTTCCCCTAAGAGCGTGTGACCTCATGGTTCTTTTGCAGCCTTGAACACCTCGGAATGTCACCCTAGAGTCTGTGAGTGCCTGTGACATTACAGCTGCTTAGCAGCCTGGAGACACTTGGGATGTTGCCACTGAGACCCTGTGACAGACTGTGAGGTCAGTGCAGTTTGGCAAACGGGACTCCTGGGATGTCCCCATGGAGCCCCTGGGATTGCCATGACCTCAGTGTTCTTTAGGAACTCAGAGACCTCTGGGATGTCACCATAGAAGCTCAGTGAGTGCCTGTGCCAAATGGGCTCCTTAGCATGTCGAGACACCTCTGTTGTCCTCATGGACACCAGTGACTGCCTGTGACCTCGCAGGTTTTTGGAAAATGAAAGAGCTCTGGGATGTCAGCGCGGATGCCCTGTGCCTGGTTGTGATCTCTCTACTTCTGAGCAGGCTGGAGACAACTCTGATGTCAGCAGGGACTGGAGTGGGGTGGTGGTGGTTCAGGGAGGGGAGGCTGGGGGGAGGAACATGTGGCAGGGCTCGCTGGGAGCTGCTCAGGCACTGAGTCAGCAGGGACGGCACGGGAACGCAGGCCTGGCAAACACTGGTGTCCCCACTGGCCAAGTTCTGTCCCAGGAAGCAGGTCTGCCCTCCGCTGGGACAGGAGGCCACGTTGCCCCACTGGAACAGGGGACCAGGTGTACCCTGTGTCCCCAGCCTGCCAAGTCTGGTCACGGAAGGCCAGGTCTACCCACTGGGGTCTCAGACATGGTCTGCCTGCTGCCAGCATGGGAGGCCTTCCCTCCTCTACCCGGGAGGCCAGGTCTGCTCACCAAAACAATCAGAGTAGTGCTATTTCACTGGCAGCTGGAACGCCAGCAGGGGGTCATCCCAGACTGTTGAGAGTGCACCATGCTCAACAGGGTCTTCTTCCCCTGCTGATTCTGCCAAGTCCATTCCCTTGGCTGTGGTTTCACTGGATAGAAGGTAGGGACTGTGGGAATCTTGTTCATTCATTCATTCAGTCAAATTACTAATTAGATGATGAGGCATTTGCCTATTTATTGAGCATTTATTTTTATATATGTTCTTTTTCTGGGTTATGTGTAGGTGGCTCATCCACCTTGGTCCAAATCAGTAGAATTTAGTCTCAAATGTGGGTGAAACGCAATGCTACATCCTTGAAAGAATTGTGTCATTCCCACTGTCCTTATGTACCATCCAGCCTTTAAACTTTTTTTTTTTTTTTTTTTTTTTAATTTGCATAAACAATAACTCCACGCAGCTGAGCCAGCCTTGCTTCCAAACATCTGAACAATATCATCTGAGGTAAAGAGTGCTCTGGAGGCCAGGGCCAGGGCAGTCTTCCCCTGCCTTGTTTTGGAGAGACCTAGGGCCTGTAGGAGCTCATTGTTTCCATAGAACCACTTGGGAAAGTCCAGTGGGAAAGTCTGTAAACCTGATACTTCCTGCATTGCTGACGTCCTGAGTTTGTTTATGAGGATGTTGATATTTCCTGACTGTAGTGGGTTGACCCTGACTGGGTGCCAAGTGTGCACTCGGTTGCTCTATCACTCCTTTTCCCAGTGGGACAGGGCAGAGAATAAGATGGAGCACAACCAGCAGAGTGAGATGAGGCAGTTTTATTACGGTAAAAGAAAGAAATAAGCAGAGATTTGCAAGTGCAGCAGTTAAAGAGAGTAAAAAGTCAGTCATTACTTCCCATCAGCGGCGATGTTGGGACACTTTCTGGGAAGCAGGCATTCAGCACGCATGAGAGTTCCTGTGGACAGCAAACATTGAAAACTCACAAGCACCCCCCTTCCTTCTCTCTCCCTTAGCTTAGGAGCTCTCTCTCCTGAGCTGATGTCATGTGGTATGGAATATCCTTTTGGCTAACTTGGATCAGCTGGACTGGTTGTGTCCCCTCCCAGGATCTTGCCCACTCCCATCCCCTTTGATGGGGGAAGGAATGTCAGAGGGGCAGCGCTGCTCGGCATTAGCCAAAACACTGGTCTGTTACCCACACCAGTGCAAAGCACAGCACTGTAAGGGCTGTGAACTTTAGCTCAGTCAGACCCGATACAATCTCCACCCCAATTCCGTAAAATTTGTGTCATGCTTGGATTCCATATAGTCTATATACTCTCATTACTAGAATCCTTAAGCCTTCTCTATACCAGACATACATTTTATTAACTACTATTGCCCGTCCTTTCAGCGCCTCCAGGCGCTCTCGATCCCAGCAGGGTGTGGGGTCAGGGCAGGAGAAATAGTACACCTGGTGGTTGGGCACTGGCATCGTCCCTGTTCATCATCGCCTTTTTCTCGCTCCTTGCCAAAATTCATTCTTTGTTAGTTCGTGTCCCCCCTGCTACTTTACCTCCTGTAACATACAGCTTATGCCATAGGTTATTCTTACCCCAAGGTTAAATCTCCTTGAGGTATACACAGGTCTCCCCATCCTCCCAAATCACCCACCAAGTACACCCGGGTCCTTGGGCAAAAACAATCCCACAAATGGGTTTGCCTTTTCCCATGCGGGAAGAAATCCACAGTGACTTCCCCAGCCACTTTTTTCCTGTGTAATGCAGGAACCTTGTCTCCTTCCACAGTGTCTAAGGGCTTGGTTTAGGTGAGACCAGGGCAATAAGCAGATCCCCTAGTATTGACTAGCCAAGTGGCTTCTGCCAAATTTCCATCCCAGTGCTTCCACATCTCATTACCTAATGCCCTAAACATAGTTTTTAGCAGCCCATTTTATCTTTTAAATCTTTCCAGAGGCCTGTGGATGGTAGGGAATGTGATATATCCACTTAGAGCCATGCCTCTTTGCCCAGGAGTTTACAAGATTATTGTGAAAATGAGTCCTACTTTGTGACTCAATTCTGGCTGGGGTTCCATGTCACCACAAAATGTGTCTTTCAGGACCTGAAATTGTTCTGGGCAGTGGCATGGTTTACTGGGTATGTTTCCAGCCAGCCTGTTGTGACCTCTGTCATGGTGAGGATATAACTCTTGCCTTGGTGTGTTGGTGGCAATGGCCCAATGTAATCAGTTTGCCAAGCTTCACCATACTGGAAACCCAGCCACTGCCCTCCACTCCAAAGATGCTTCACTCGTGTGGCATGCTTGATGGCAGCGCATTGTTTCACGCTGATGGACTCCATGGTCACGTCCACCCCTTGATCAAAACCCCATCTATGTGTTGCATCCCTTCCAAGATGCCCTGATGTTTTGTGGGCCCATTGGGCTGTAAATAGCTCACCCTTTCTTTCCCAATCTAGGTCCATCTCAGCTATTCCAATTTTAGTGGCCTTATCTACCCGTCCATTGTTTTGATCTTCCTCAGTGGAGGATCATAGCTCAGCCAAGGACTTGTTTATGGAACCAAGCTGGTTTTTTTTACTTATAGCTGAATTAATTGCCCAGTACAAGCCAGCTTGTACTGTAACACTGCACTGGCCATAATGGGGCTGTTGAAGGGTGAGCGGGTTCTGCTGATTATTCCTTGGCTCTCCAGTCGTTGAGTTAGTTCTTGGATAGGAGTTAGAGAGTCTTGTTTTGTGTGATACTGCCACCAGTGTACTGTCCTGGTAGCAATTGGTACTTAGAGGTCTTGCACCTGCAGCAATCCTACAATGAAGGGATCCTCTGAGAGGCCAGGCAGGGTGGATAACTGTTTGATCTCTGTATTCACTGTAGCGACACCAAAAGTCCATCAATACCCTTTTGAATTCTTGAAATACCCTCTCCTGAGGTAGTCGATGCCAAGGATACATGGGGCCTGTGGGCCAGTCACAATGGAGTGCTTTTGCCGTCTGTCCCCTGTCAAGGTCACCTCAGTCTCTATTACAGACAACTCCTGGCATCCCCCTGTCACTCCAGAGATCTAATAGGTTCTGCACTCTTGTGCCTTGGTGGCATCAGTGTACATTGTGCACTGCTATCTACTACAGCTTTATACTTCTGTGGATCTGATGTGCCAGGCCATGGAATCCACGCAGACAGTGTTTTTGGTAGGACTACAGAGGAATCTTGGCTCTGGTGCCTGGAGCACCACCTCCCCCTCCTTCTCCACTGACTTTGTTTTCCCTCACAGGTTCTTACCTCCTTCTCTTTTTTAACTAGGTGCAAAAACCTGTGACTTTGTTTTGATTTCCCTCTTAAATATGTCGTCACGTTACCAACCTCTCTCACTGGCCCAGTTTTGGCCAGCAGCATGTCCCTCCTCAGAGCCATCAAGGATTATCTCTGCTGGACATGGTGGAGGCTTTCAGCAGCTTCCTACAGGAGCCATCTTTGAGGCCCCCCGTTACCAAAAACCAGGTCATGCAAAACTCATCTTTTCAGTTACAGCTTTTTGTAAAGATGTGTCAGTGTGTTCATATCTAATTGTCACATCCACCAGAATGCCTGTCTTTCTCTTACAAAGATCTGATCTCGATGTAGTTTGCCATTGTCATCCCTCACATGTGGCTCTTGAAACACTGTCTTTTTTAGCTTTGTTGATTAACATATCACAAATGTAGTTGTGTCTTTTAATCCTGGCATTTTGTGTTATTGGACAGTTTCTGATGACGGGGGAGCATGTTTCATTTTCAGCCTTGCAGTGTCTGCTGCTTTTGACACATTGATCTTGTCTTCCTCTTGCCAGGAATTCTCTTGTGGTGTAGACATTGGCCCTCAGCTGCAATGCTGTTATTAGTTTTCTGTGAGGTGTGCCTCTGTATCTCAAGATCCAGAAATTTCTGATGTTATCCTTCTCAAAGTTTGTAATAGCACAGCCTTGGGATACCAGCTGTTTCCATTTATTAAATTCCTGTTTCTTCCAGTTACATGTCATGGATACTGAGTTTTTGAAGTAGCTGCTTCCCACTCTGATGTTGTGTCATCACCAGCACCATTCCAGCAGTTCTATCTAGGTTTAGGCATCCATATTGACAGGATCTTCTCTTGATCTCCTCCAGCTCTCATCCATAATTTCCTATATACTTGACCTAAGCATTCTTCTTTCAGGAACCATCTTAAGGCATCATCTGAACACTGGGCAAGTCCATGTAATGTTCAGGCCTGTGTACTTGGATTGAGTCCCATCAACTTTGTGATACCCAAACCTCCATCCTTTATGCTGGAGTGCAGGATGGCATCACGTATGCATGGTGTTAAGTGTAGCCATTCCTTGGCAGTTGATTGAGTCTGTAGGTCAGGGGATTCAAGGAGCCCTGCTTTTGCATCCATGTGGCCTGCCAAGTACATTAGTCTAGGGATGGTATATACTTCTTTGGTGTGTCAATTTTCTGAAGAGGTTTTAATGTGATGGTATATGTTCTCATCTGTATTACGCACCAAGCTGATGACATGGGAGTCCACTTCCCTTTGCTGCAGACCATGTAGAATGTGCTGGTGGCTCACGGTGTCAAAAGCCTTAGCGATGTCCATGAGTACAACATCCAGTGGTCTGTGTTCTCTTTTGGCTGGTCAAATGATTGTTTGCAGAAGTATCAAATTTTCAGAGTATCCTGTTGCTCTTATAAAGCCTCTTTGCCTTGGGTTGAGGGGGCATACCTTAGTCAGCCTTGCTGTCATGATTCTGGAGAACAGTCTTAACAAGATAGAACCAATTGTGGTGGGTCTCCAGTTATTAAAGTCCTTTAAATGTTCTCATTTGGTTGACTTTGGTATTAACAGTCCTGCATCCCCTCACCATACCCAGGATTTTACCTGATGTTAACCAAAGGTTGAATATCTCCATGATTGAGGCGAATTCAGGGCCCATCTTCTTGATGTCCCTTAGGGTAATCCCATCTGGACCAGGAGCTGAGTTTCTGCTCATTTCTTGCACATTCTTCTCAATTACATTGGCTGTAATTAAATTCCTGAAAGCACAGTTGTTGGCTTTCCCTTTAATTTGGAAGTTCCCAGGGTTCTTGGTGTTTCCCATCAGGCTTTAACTTCTGAATAATTTTGCTGGGTGGAATGTCACATGACAAACATTTGACATCATCCAGAATAATCTTGCCTAATTTCCCTCTATCTAGATGGAATAGGTGCTGGAAGCACAGGTAATTTGGTCTCTTGATTGCTCTTTTCATTATCCACTTCTGGCAACCTCTTCTCAAGTTTCTCTCTTGGGTCCCTGATTTGTTCTTATCTGTGGTTGATGTTCTTATCTGGCTTACCATACCCAGGCATCTGAAGCAGTCCTGCACTGACTCACTGACCATTGATGTCATCTCCTGGCCATTCCGTAACTGCTTGAATGCCCACAGGAAGGTGTTGAGTTTTCCAGCTGAAAGCCATTCGCCAAGAGTTCTCTGATAATGGGCCTGCAGCTACCCCTCCCTCTGCTGGTTGATGTTCCCCAGCTGTTCCTCCCCATTTTCTGGATGATGGCTCATCCCAGGTTCTGTTCTCTGGGCAGTAGTCTCCATTTGTCAGGGATTTGCTTTGCTGTCTTGGATGGAATGTGTTCAGCTATGAGTTTATTGATGTTTTTGTTTCCCTGAAACAGAGCTTCCAACCTGACCAGCAGATGTTCTTCCCCTTGGTCCAACGCCTTTTGTGAGCTCCTCAGGCAGAGGGAGGTCTCCTTTGGGTGGGAAGCAACAATCCTTTCCTGATTTCTGACAATTGTACGTGCCAATCTTTTGTGTTGTTCCAGGCTGATTATTATTTTGAAGTCACATCCCCATGGCTCACAGATCCACTCCCCAGCTGGAGCTGTTTCAGCTGTTGTCCTGCATTTAGGAAGATGACAAGCAATACTGTGACAGTTACTGTTTTTCCTCCTGTACTTAGCACATCAAAAACAAATCCTCCTTTTCCCGTGGGCTCTTTCCAGGTGTTCAGTTGAGCCCAACACACAGTCCATACAGGTTCTGCAGCATGCAAATGGTGGATTTCTGTTGGGTGTCATCACTGTTGGAATGTCCTCAGGTATCCGATTGATGCAGTTCCCGGGTGTGAGTGAGGATGTTGCCAGCATGTTGTTCTCCAGCTGAGGAGGTGATGTTTCCATTGTGCTTTCCCTCTCGTCCTCACCACTTTTTCCCTGTTGTTAAGTACAAAAAACTCATTTAGTCTCTGGAGACAGCTGTTTTTTCCCACACTTGGATGAGGTGTAAGATGTTCGTACACCTCTGGCAGCCTGGTCCAATTCTCCCAACTTGTGGACAAGTGAACACATTCATTGGTTTCAAACACTCCCTAGTTAAAAAACTCCAATGTCACCAGTTTGATTTCGTTTTCCACCAAATCTAAGAGGGGCAGATGGTAAATTTGCAGACAACAGGAGTACTTAATTTTTAGACAAGGGATCTAGTTTTAAATTTCTAGATCCCAGGTCTACCCAAGCAGAAGGGCTGGTGTGGGTGCAGGTTGATACTGGAATAAGCGTATCAATGGCCCCATTTTACAGATCTGGAATTTTAGCTTGTCACAAATTAAGGAGAGGAAGTATTAGATTGCTAGTGGAGCCCCCAACCTCTTGCTGATCTTTGCCCAGTACAAACATGCGGGCCAGGTTTTGGGCCAGAAGCTATGCAACCCTTACCTTAAATTTGTTTCACTGTTTATCTGGACATCATTGGCTGGTGATTCCAACAATACCTTCACAGAGAGAATTCACACACAGAATCACTAGGTTGGAAGAGACTTTTAAGATCATGAAATCCAACCCGTGCCCTAACACCACCTCAACTAAATGCATGACAGTGAGTGCTATATCCAGTTGTTTTTAAACATACCCAAGGATGGTGACTCCACTACCTCTCTGGGCAGACAATTCCAGTACTTTATCACTCTTTCAGTAAAAACTTTTTGTAACATCCAACCTAAATTTCCCTTGGTGCAACTTGAGACTGTGTCCTCTCATTCTGTCAGCTGTTGCCTGGAGAAAGAGACCAACCCTCCTCTGACTACAACCACCTTTTCAGGTAGCCAGTGAGAGTGATAAGGTCACCTCTGAGTGTCCTTTATTCCATGCTAAACATCCTCAGCTCCCTTAGTCGTTCCTCACAGGGCTTGTGTTCCAAGCCCCTCACCAGCCTTGTTGCCCTCCTCTGGATGTGCTGAAGCATCTCAATGTCTTTCCTAAACTGAAGGGGCCAGAACAGGACACAGCACTCAAGGTGCGGCCTCACCAGTGCCAAGTACAGGGGAAGAATTACCTCCCTGCTCCTTCTGGCTACACTGTCTCTGATACAGGCTAGGATACTGTTGGCCTTCTGGCCACCAGGGCACACTGCTGGCTCATGTTCAATTGGCTGTTGACCACTACCCCCAGGTCCCTTTCTGTCTGGGCACTGTCCAGCCACACCATCCCCAGCCTATAGCATTGCAGGGGGTTATTGTGACCAAAATGCAGGACTGGGCACTTGGACTGGTTAAACTTCACCTTATTGGACTATGTCCATCTCTCCAACCATTCCAGGTCTCTGCACAGCCCTCCTACCTTCCAGTACATCGACACACACTCCACCTTAGTATCATCTACAAATTGACTAATGGTAGACTCAATCCCCTCATCCAAGTCATCAATAAAGATATTGAACAGAACTGGCCCCATCACAGACCCCTGAGGGACACCACTGGTGACTGGCTGCCAGCTGGATGCAGCACCATTCATCACCACTTTTCGATTGTTTCTTTAATAGCAAGTGTTCTGATTGTATTAGACTGCTGAATCATGATCGCTGTTGGGTTTATGCTGTCCTCAGTAGGTTCTGAGGGTGACTGGTAACCTAAAATGGTGTCTGGGAAAGTATTTTGACAGTTTTTGTGGTGAATGCTCCCTGAATATAGGTAGTAGCTGAAGCCAATTTTTTTTTTTCTTTTTGTTTTTCTTTTAATCACTAAAAACCAGTCTTTTGGTTAAACCGGTTGGAAGGTGAAAGCAGCGGTAAAGCTCAGATCCAAGAGTGTGAATCTGAGGCCGTAAACCTGCCTGGAGTCCAAGGGGCTCCAGGTGATTCCCTGTCCCCAAGAGGGTGAGCAGAAGCCAGCACCTCAGCCTAAAACTGGTGGCTGTGTGGTCCCAAAAGCCAGTTGGAAAAGGTTAGACACCATTGGGCCAGTCACGCTGAAAAGGCCAATCCCAAAACTCTCATATGAGCTTAGTGCCAAAGGCTGAAGCCCTTTAAGCACTCGCCCATGCTTTAAATTAGTTTGAAATCTGCAGTGTGGACCCACATAACCCATTTGTTACAATTAAATGCTCATTTTATCTCTGCTACCTACCACCAAAAGCAAACATCAAGTCAAATGGACTGTTTAAAACATAATCCTCACTGCAATTGTATTTATTTTGATGCTACAAAACTGAATAATTGCTGCTTGATTTTTTAAATTAATTGTCATATTTCTCTTTTCTTTCTAATGAAAAAAAGGTGAAATGTGGTGTTGCATTTTATTTAAATGGTATGCTCTGTCTCACCCCTCGAAAAGGTACAGTTCATTCCAAGCCTGTGATCCTCCCCTGAAGTATCATATATCTGTAATCCCATTGGCCCAAGTCTTATTCTGTGCCCACTTTGAATTCCCCTCCTAAGCTGTGCGAGGGAGACCAGACCCTCACTCTTGGCCCCTTTCTCCCTTAGCTCTCCCTCCCTCCCCCTTGCCCCCTTCTCCCTCAGTAGCCATGCTGTTCCCGGGGGTGGGACCCCCAATAAATCCTCATCAATCAGCACCCTCAGAAGCCGTGTGGAGTCTCCTTGCCTGCTGGCTGATACCAGCGAACTCTCACCCTAGGGGGCCCTCCGGGGACACCCCCAAAATGAACTGCAACAACCACTCTCTGGGCCAGCCATCCAGCCAGCTCTTAACCCAGCAAGTGCTGCTGTCCCAGCACTGGGCTGCAGCTTTTCCAGCAGTGTGCTGTGGGAGTGTCTCAGTTTGAAAAGACAGGTATCTGCTAAGGAAAGCAGGACCCTCCCTTGAAATGGGAAATGTAAACCCCCTCCCTCTGAATTATTAGAGTTTTGAAATTAAGGGACTCTCAGGAAAAGATATGGGAGTAGGAATAACAGTTCTTTATTAGGAAAAATAAAGATAAAAACAAAAATAAAAATGCAGTGACACAAAACAACACTGCCGTGTCAGAATACAACCTGACAATCTGTTGGGCAGGGTGTTGGTAGCAGTCCTGTTAAATGGTGGCTGCAGTCCTGTGGAGTGACACATGTGGTTCTGTTGGAGCAGTGATCCTGTAGAAGGGTGTTGGTTTTCTCTGAAGATCTGGTGGTGGTGTAGATGGGCCTGGTCTTCCTCTAGGAATCCAGTGGAAAAGGCTGTCTGTTTTGTTCCAAGTTTCAGACTCTATCCAGGTAGGAATGCTTGGCTCCTCTCCCTGGGCAGAGCATCTCCCAATGGGATGATGTCATTTTTATCAGTCATGCAGAATTAACAGAAGATACCTCCCTGGAAGGAGGATTTGGTCTGGAAGAGATAAAGAAAATTGCCCCACCTGGTTTTAACATGTGGCCTATTAACAGTGGACTTCCCCCCCAAAGTTATGAGGGATGGGTCCAGAAGAGATAAAGAACACCACCTGGTTTTAACAGGTGGTGATAGAATAAATACTTTGGTTACATCTTGAATTACAGCCTAAGACACTCCAGGATACCAGGGACATCTCCTATGGGGAATGGGCTGCACAGGTCATTTTCCTCTCCCTTGGAGCAGAATATTCCCTTCTCCCCGTCATGACCTGTGACTCCTCTGTGTCCATCTGCAAACCCCTGTGGTCACTCTGGGATCCTCCTGGGGAGCAGAGCTTGTGCCCACACAGCAGCAGCTGCCTGTGCCAGTGAGTTTCTCTCTGCTCTGCTGCTCACAGTCAGGACATTTTCCTTGCCCCTCTGCCAGAGCAATGCCAGTTCTGCTCTGAGGTTTCCCCAGGGTGGTGCCAGCGGCAGCGGCTCCCTCGATGGAGTAACTGGAGGCAGAGAAAACCAGCAAGCCCTTGGTCAGCATCTGTGACAGCCAGTGACAACCTTGGCCCAGTCTGAAACTGGCCCCAGTCCCACCAGAGCTGGCAGAGCAGCTCTCATTTGGTCCGGGCACCAGTGTTGCCACCCTGACGTCCCTGGGTACGGCTGTGGCCACACCTGGCCCAGGGGCTGGGCAGACCTTGTGGCCGGCCAGTGCCACCCTCCCGAGCCAGCCAGATCTGGCCAGTGAGGAACACCCGGATCAAGTAGACCTGGCATCCTCCTTCCACCCCAGACATGTGCAAACCCCACAGTCCTACTCCACCATGGAACTGCGTAGACCCAGCAGCCCCATCCAGCCCAGGAACCAAATTTCAACATCAATAAATGTTTTTGACAAAAATAAAGTGTTTTTTTTTTTTTTTTAATTGTTGCATTTCTACATTGAAGAAAGAAACTCCTTTGGAAATAAAATCTATTCTGTAAACTTTTTTTTGTGTTGGACCCACAACACCACAGTGGTGAACACAGCCAGCATCTGCTCTTGGCTCTGCCTGCACACCCACCCACCTGCTCAAACTGCCACCACCAGACCCCACACAACCCACAGCAAACAACCTGGGTGGGGGGAAGGTGTAGGGGCAGCAGAACCTGGCACAAAGTGACCAGAACCCAGGCCAAGCTCCCCTGCACACCAAGAGAGAGGAAATCCAGACACACAGACAAACACACGGAGAGAGACAGACACAGACACAGAACACAGCTTTGCTGACAGGGTTTATTCATTATTCAGGGGAAATGGCCCTGGGCTCAGAAGGGATCGGGGTCCTCCACGGACGATCATCTCCTCCTGCTGCCGGAGGAGGACAGGACGCAGATGTCAGCACCGATTACAATCCTAAAACACAAATCCGAAAACGTCACCCCTCTGTTTCCACTGAGACCTGAGAGGGGCCTTGTCCTCACCCCTCTCCCTGCAGGCACAGCTCACCTCGTCATGGGGCAGGCGGGTTGTGCTGCCCCAGAAAGCAACAAACGCTTCAATGCTTTACGCAGAGGGGGCTGGGGACAAAGGCAGCGTTA
>NW_024503336.1:0-541 GCF_017590055.1 Onychostruthus taczanowskii
CAGTACTGCCAAATCACCTGTGCTCTCTTGTGCTGCTAACTTTATCATCAATCTAATCAATATAACAAAATTTTTCCACTGCATACATGCAGTTAGATTTTTCCAGTTATACTGCAATCAGATTATTTGTTTTCAGAGGTCTGTAGGTTTGTGGTATTTCTTTTGTTACTGCCAAGTTAATTTTTTTTGCTCTGGAGTGGAAGGATTAGTAAATTGATTCATCTTGGAAGTGTGAACATTATCCTGAAACTGTGTGGCAATTTTTTGTGGACAGAAATTTAACCTGCAGTGAATCTTGTATTGAAACAAAATGAAAAAGTTGTATCAAGAGCTCAGTACTGTACTGCATGCTTGAAAACATCTCATCAAAGCGCCTTCTAATTAGGGGGTGGAGTCATTCCCTTTTCCTCAATGATATTAATATTCAACATGCCAGAAGAAAAACAAAATCCAGTGTTAGACCTATTTTGATGTTTAAGTCCTGGGACTGAGAATCTGCCTGGCTTACAAACTGTATATGGTTTCTCTCTGTGAAAAAAAA
>NW_024503337.1:0-534 GCF_017590055.1 Onychostruthus taczanowskii
AAACCCCCTGAGGACCCCCCTGACCCCCCGTTTCCCCCCCAGCGGCGGGGCAGATCCCGGCCACGGCGCTGCTGCCCACCATGACCCCGGACGGGCTGGCGGTGACGCCCACGCCGGTGCCCGTGGTCGGCAGCCAGATGACGCGGCAGGCGCGGCGCCTCTACGTGGGCAACATCCCCTTCGGCATCACCGAGGTGCTCAGGGACATTTGGGGGACATTTGGGGCGTTTTGGGGTTTATTTGCAGTTTTTAGGGAGTTACTTGGGGTTTTTAGGGGGTTATTTGGGGTTTTTACAGAGTTATTTGGGGTTTTTAGGGGGTTATTTGGGGTTATTTGGGGTTGTTTTGGGGCTGTTTGCGGCGCCTCTACGTGGGCAACATCCCCTTCGGCATCACCGAGGTGCTCAGGGACATTTGGGGGACATTTGGGGGGTTTTGGGCTTTATTTGGGGTTTTCAGGTGGTTATTTGGGGGTTATTTGGGATTATTTGGGGTTTTTGGGTGGTGATTTGGGGTTTTTAGGGAGTTATTTGG
>NW_024503338.1:0-534 GCF_017590055.1 Onychostruthus taczanowskii
TTTTTGTTTGTTTGTTTTGGATTTTTTCCTAAGTGAAATTTTAAGTAAGCTGTACTTGTGTCTCCTCTTCACAGCAGAAGCTGTACAATTCACAGCTGGAAGATCCCCAGATATTTGGGGTTGCCTAGCATTCCTAGCAGGATGCAGAATAAATCTGATAATTTTGTATTAGTGGAAGAAGTACTGGACAGGGTTATCTCTGAATCTTACAGAGGGCACATGTGCAAGACCCTTGGGTCAGTAGTCCGCTGTCAGTTTGTCTTTTTAGTCTGTGCTTCTGCCACTATGCTTGTATGGTACTGTGTGATGGTACTGGAAGGGCTAAGAGAGGAAGATACACAAAGGTTTTGCATTGCTTCCATGGCTGTACTTGAGAATGTGACAGTTTTTTTGTACTTACCATTTCTGCAAGGAGAACCAAATCTGCATGCTACAATGTTTGATCTTGTGTGAGGTATAGTATTTGGTCTGGCAGAGCTGGAGTTAATTGTCTTTTGGAAGCCCTCGCAGTGCTGTGCTTTGTATTGGTAGCTG
>NW_024503339.1:0-534 GCF_017590055.1 Onychostruthus taczanowskii
CAGCCCCAAATTCCTTGAATTCCCAGAAATTCCCCAGAATTCCCAAAATTTCCCAAATCCCCAGATTTCCCAGAACCCCCAGTTTTTCTCATTTTTTCCCAATTTTCGCCCAATTCCCAGTTTTTCCCAGAATTCCCAGTTTTTCCCAGAATTCCCAGTTTTTCCCAGAATTCCCAGTTTTTCCCAGAATTCCCAGTTTTGCCTGGTTTTCCCATTTTTCCCAGAATTCCCAGGTTTTCCCAGAATTCCCTGTTTCCCCCATTTTTCCCAGAATTCCCTTTTTCCCAGAATTCCCATTTTTCCCAGAATTCCCTGTTTTCTCCATTTTTCCATTTTCCCATTTTTCCCAGAATTCCCTTTTTTCCCCAGAATTCCCTGTTTCCCCCATTTTCCCCATTTTTCCCAGAATTCCCTTTTTTCCCAGAATTCCCTTTTTTCCCCAGAATTCCCTGTTTCCTCCATTTTTTCCCGTTTTCCCCAGAATTCCCTGTTTCCTCAATTTTTCCCATTTTTCCCAGAATTCCCTATTTCCCC
>NW_024503340.1:0-152 GCF_017590055.1 Onychostruthus taczanowskii
GGGGGAATTTTGGGGGGATTTGGGGAGAATTCCGGGATTTTTTGGGAGATTTTTGGGAAAACTTCTGGGATTTTTGGGGAGAATTCGTGGATTTTTGGGGGGAATTCTGGGATTTTTTGGGGGAATTTTGGGGAGGATTTTTGGGGGTAACT
>NW_024503340.1:365-534 GCF_017590055.1 Onychostruthus taczanowskii
ACATTGGGGGGGGTTTTCTGGGATTTTTTCGGGGGATTTTGGGGAGAATTCTGGGATTTTTTTTTTGGAGGAATTCTAAGATTTTTTAGGGGATTTTTTTGGGGAGAATTCTGGGGGAAACTCTGGGATTTTTTTGGGAGGGATTCTGGGATTTTTTAGGGGATTTTTG
>NW_024503341.1:0-533 GCF_017590055.1 Onychostruthus taczanowskii
GGTCATGTGGTCATGGGGGGTCACCAGGGCCATGGGTCCATGGGGGTCCATCAATGTCATGGGGGATCAGCAGGGTCATGGGGTAAGGGGGGGTAACCAGACTCATGTGGTTATAGGGTTCCCTCAGGGTCATGGGGTCATGGAGGTCCATCAAGGTCATGGGGGGTCAGCAGGGTCGTGGGGTAAGGGGGCGCAACCAGACTCATGTGGTTATAGGGGTCCCTCAGGGTCATGGGGTCATGGAGGTCCATCAAGGTCATGGGGGGTCAGCAGGGTCGTGGGGTTATGGGGGGTGCATTGAGGTCACGTAGTTGTGGGGTTCCATCAAGCTCATGTGGTCACGGGGGGTCACCAGGGCCGTGGGTCCATGGGGGTCCATCAGTGTCATGGGGGGTAACCAGAGTCATGTGGGGCCAACACGGTCATGATGGTCACATGACCACAGGGGTCCATCTTGGTCACATGGTCCCACCTCTGACACCCTGACCCTGCGTGCACGTGGTGGTGCTGGGAGGGCTCCAACCCCACCCAAC
>NW_024503342.1:0-533 GCF_017590055.1 Onychostruthus taczanowskii
TCTCTGGAGGGAAATCAGCCCTTTACAGACACTCTGAACTTTGCTGCTTCTAAAAAGTTTCCATGTGGAGGTGGCCCTGTCCTTCTGCAGAAGGTGCTGAGCCCTGTTCTTATCTCCTGACAAAGGGAATGGATTTTGGGGGAAATAAGCCAGGAATGGGCCATTGGATGATGACCCAGACATTTGGTGTTGTCTCTTGGTGGGAGAGGATGAGTTTGGGGAAGCTGAAGAAGGAACTGGCACCACAGCAGGTTTTGATTTCATTAACACAAAAGCTCCTTGTTTTTTTGTGTCCCTGATTTTTCTGAAGTATTCCTTGGAGGACAGGAGAAGGAGGAGGCTGCAGGAGGAGTTCCATGGGGATTTGTTCTGCTAATGGAGAACAGGAGATGGTTGAAAAATGTTGGCTCAGGTGCTGTAGAACCTCAGGGTAGTCTCACCACTGGAAGCCCAGGGATTTGTTCAGACCTGGGAATTTGTCAGAGGAGAAGAGATGAGGAAATGTTAAGCTGAGAACGAGCCAGAGAAAAAAA
>NW_024503343.1:0-533 GCF_017590055.1 Onychostruthus taczanowskii
ATCATGGCTTCCCACGCGATTTGTTTAGATTGTTATTTGTTATATTTTGATGTGTTTGGATTAGTTTTGCTGAGCTTTTTCCTGTGTTGTCGGGTTTTCACAATATTTTGATCAGTTTTTGGGGATTCTAGAATATTATGGCGGGTTTTTGGAATGTTTTGATGTCTGTTCAGAATGTTTTGGTTGATTTTGATTAGTTTTTAATATGATATGTGGGGTGTTAGAATTTTTTTGTTCATTTGGGCCAGTTTAAAAATGTTCTTGTTGGGATTTTAGAATGTTTTGATTTGTTTTGTTTTCCTAAAACTTTGCCGGGTTTTTTGTGTGTTTGGATTATTTTTTGTTGGCTTTTTTTGTTCATTTGGGACAGTTTAAAAATGTTCTTGTTGGGATTTTAGAATGTTTTGATTTGTTTTGTTTTCCTAAAACTTTGCCGGGTTTTTTGTGTGTTTGGATTATTTTTTGTGGGCTTTGTCATGTCTTGGCGGGTTTTTATTTTTGTTTGCCTGGGTTTTAGAATATTTTGATGACTT
>NW_024503344.1:0-533 GCF_017590055.1 Onychostruthus taczanowskii
TTTGGGGGCTCAGCTGAAGATTTGGGGGTTCCATTGAGGATTTTGGAGTTCCTTTGAGTATTTGGGGGTTCCACTGAGGATTTTGGGGTTCCATTGAGAATTTGTGGGTTGCACTGAGAATTTTGGGGTTCTATTGAGAATTTGGGTGTTCCATTGAGTATTTTGGGGTTCCTTTGAGAATTTTGGGGTTCCATTGAGAATTTTGGGGTTCCATTGAAAATTTTTGGGATTCCATTGAGCATTTGTGGCTTCCATTGAGGATTTTGGGGGCTCAGTTGAAGATTTGTGGGTTCCATTGAGGATTTCTGGGGTTCCATTGAGCATTTTTGGGGTTCCATTGAGGATTTTGGGGTTCCTTTTAGTATTTTTGGGTTCCATTGAGCATTTTGGGGTTCCACTGAGAATTTTGGGGGCTCAGTTGAAGATTTGGGTGTTCCATTGTGAATTTTGGGGTTCCACTGAGTATTTTGGGGTTCCTTTGAGTATTTTGGGGTTCCATTCAGAATTTTTGGGGTTCCATTGAGAATTTTGGG
>NW_024503345.1:0-533 GCF_017590055.1 Onychostruthus taczanowskii
TCCCCTCCAAGGGGGGCGGGACCCCCAAACACAGTGACCCCCCCCCACTCTGGACCCCCCCCAGGCAGGACGAGGCGGCCCCGGCAGTTTTGGGGTCTCGGGAGTTTTATTTGGTCACAGTCGCCCCCCGAAGCTCCCGGGACCCCCGTCCAGTGTCGGGACAGCCCGGGGGCGGGGCTTTCGCCGAGGGGGCGGGGCCTCAGCGCGCCCACCAATCCGGGCGGAGCTTCCTGGTTTGCCCCAGGAGGGGGGCGTGGTTTCCTGCCGTAAGGCCCCGCCCAGGAGAGGGGCGGGGCTTTTGTAATGCCCTTTGCTTTGACCAATGGCGCGCCAGCGTGGGCGGGGCTTCCGCTTCCGCAGCTGTCAATCACGGCCCGGCGGGGCGTGGCTTGTTGTACGGGCGGGGCTTGCTGCTGTCAATCCTCTTGTCGCGGCCGCTCATTGGTCGCTGGAGGGTGGCGGGGGCGGGTCCAAGGCGCGGCGGGCGCTCTCATTGGTCGGTGAAGGGGTCTCGGGGGCGGGGCTCGGCGGGG